>NC_135787.1:74217500-74415000 GCF_051106095.1 Pogona vitticeps
AGTATAAGTGCCATCTGTGCACTACTTTTAACACTGCTTCTTTAGCTTGAGATGAAGCTGATTTGTAAGGTTGAGAGGTCCATATTCTTTTCTATGTGTTTTCTAATATTTCAATTATTAAGTTTGTCTCCCAAACTATCTTGGATCCCATATTG
The DNA here is from genome assembly GCF_051106095.1 of Pogona vitticeps. Taxonomy (NCBI): domain Eukaryota; kingdom Metazoa; phylum Chordata; class Lepidosauria; order Squamata; family Agamidae; genus Pogona; species Pogona vitticeps. Next base: position 74,217,656 of record NC_135787.1, read on the forward strand.
TCTCCAAACTGTTTTATCTATAATACTTTTATATATTGCTGAACCCTGTTTTCCTTTTATTCCCTTATCTCTATACAATATTTCTCTATTTCTGTTAATGGTCTATTTGAGCCTGGTGCTTTATGCAGTTGAGTTGGCAAATTTCTGATTTGGGTTATCTGGTACCAATTAGTTACTATATACCTAGTTTTCTCCTGGAGCTGTCTGATTGTAATAGCAAAGCAAAAAAAGCAAAGCATGCTGCTTATATACTGCCCCATAGTGCTTCAAGCACTCGCTGGGTGGTTTACATGTTAATTATGCAGGCTACACATTGCCCCCTCCCAGCAAGCTGGGTACTCATTTTACCGAACTTGGAAGGATAGAAGGCTGAGTCAACCTTGAGCCGCTACCTGGGATTGAACCCCAGGTCGTGAGCACAGTTTTGTGCTGCAGTACAGCAGTTTAACCACTGCGCCACGAGGCTTTCCTTGTATAAACAAGTCTCTTATTCTATACATTCCTCTCTCTTTCCATTGTTTAAAGTGTGCGTATTTATCTTGAAATTTAAAGTTAGGGTGTTCTAATATAGGACATAATGGAGATATAGGGAGAGCAAAGATTATCATATATTTCCTCCATATCAAGAGTAATTCTTTAGTAAAAGGATACCCTATTTGTTTCCCATTTGTCAAGATTCTTTCTTTATACTGTATAAGTATATGTCCAATGACTTTCCTTCTTCTCCCTCCATTCTTGCCCATTCAGGAGTCTCACAATCTTGTATAAGTCTGATTATTTGAGCCATTTGACAAGCTTCATAATATTTTAGTAAATATGGTATTGCTAGCCCTTCATTAGGACTTAGATACTTGAGGGAGCACCTCTCCCAATATACAACTGCCTGATCATTAAGATCTGCTGGAGGGCCTCGTCCATTTCCTGCAGTGGAGAATACGTGGTGTGGAAACATGGCAGAAAACTTTCTCAGGTGTAGAACAATTATGGATTGCTCTCCCCTTAGAGGATCAACTGGAACTGATAGTAATCTCACTTCAGTGTCAAATTAAAACATGGCTATCTACCAAAGCCTTCAGAGATTAAAGCCTTTTCAACCTAATAAACAAATAGCATGTACAGTATTGGTTTATTAGACAGATCCTAGACAGATCCTGTGACAAATTGCCATGACTGCTGAGGTTCAGCCTCAGTATGTCCTCTGGCAGGCTGTAGCATCTCATGGTCAGCTGCAGCAGTGGAATGGAGCCCAAGAATAGCTGGCATTAGGACTAAAGCATTAGGTGGTAATTCGTCCCACAGAGTGGCATGGTAATGCCACTCTGCCAAGATGGATTGTCAGGATCCTTGGTCCAAGAGCAGCACCTCTTGCATAAATGCTCCACACCTCATGATTTCCTGCTATCACGTTTGATATCTGTACTTTCCTACTCAATGGAGCCACTGCCATAAGTTTTAAAGCCCTCAATTACCATATATTTACAGCCAAGGAAGAAAGTCTATGGTGGCCTTGCAATGTCAAGCATTCATCAGACATTAGATCATGAAGAAATGGAAGAAGAAATATATATAACACATCTAACTGCTGGTAGACTAAGAACAAAGGCAAAACTTGGGACATTTCAAGCTGTGCATTTCATAATACTGTTAGTGTTTCAGCAACAGCAGCTACCATCAGATGTTTTTCTTCATTAAGCTCTTTCTGTGACCCTTCAGGAGGCCAGAGTGCCAAAATGATCCGGGTGAATCACTGTGAGTTGTTTTGCCATCAACTGAGTGTTTATCACTTGTCTTGCTCAGTTCTTTCTTGCATTCTGTTTACCAACCCAAAACCCTTGTTATCTAAACACAGTTCTCCAGTATTTGAGTTCTGTCCCAATATTTAAGCCAATCAAATCTGCAGCATGAAAATAAATGGGACATAAAGGAGAAATGGGAGAGTGCAGGAGAGAAGTGCATATGCCTCTGACTATCACTATTGAAAGGTTATCCACTGTCAAAGATAACAAGATCCAATGCAGTATAAAAAAATGACTTGGCTTTTCTATAGTGGTAACCGTTGTAATAATAAAAAATGCCCCACAAAGCTCTGGAGGTGGGGATATGAGCCTCTCATGAATGCACATCATTGCTGGATTTAAGCTAAGTTAATATAAGTACTTTAGCAGCAGCAAGCACGGAAGTGGCAACGTATACAGAAACTCTCTCAATTGATTATAAGAAGAATACCAAGACGATAACAATATCTAGAAGTTATATGAAAAGACCAAATGGGCATTTAAGACAGGAGTTCATGTTTCTGTGACCTGAGCTAGCCAAAACATAATATTCTTTCCCAGGTTTTGCACTACTGTTCAGTAGTGCATTCACACTGTTGTTTACATGATTTAACTCTGTATGCCCATGTTCATTCCTGACCAGTTTTCCCCATCAATGATATGCATCACAAATCTAATAAATAATGGGTGTTTGAGTCCATTTGTTTTCCCAAGACAGTGCAACATAACAGCAGCAATATGTCTTCAGAGTTCATTTTGTTTATGACTGAAGCATCTCCACAGAGACAACCAGGACCTGCACTATACGAACAGCTTTGTCTGAAGTGAGTGGACTCTTTGATTTAGCATCATGTCCAGCAACTCATAATAATAATTACATCTTGTCAAGTTAATTCTGACTGATGGCCATCCTTTCCAGCGTCTTCTCTGTATATACTAACTCACAAATGGTTTATCATTTAATTTTTCTGGCAGAAATATATTATTATTATTATTATTATTATTATTATTATTATTATTATTATTATTATTATTATTATTATTATTATTATTATTATTATTATTATTATTATTATTATTATTATTAGCAACAACAGCAGCAGCAGCAGTTTTATTTATATGCCGCATTTCTCCCAACAAGGGACCCAAATCTAGGTCTGTGAAGGCTGACCGTTCTCCACAGAGATACACTGGGGAATCAAACTTCCAAACTCTGGCTCCACACTCAGATAACTAACTCACAGAGCTATCCAGCCAGTCTGCTACTCTTCAATTAATCCTGAGGACTGAGGACGTGCAAATATGTGTGAGAGGAAGAAGGGGATTAGAATATGTCTTCTGCTATCACAAAGACACAGAAAGCAAATTTGCTCCATCTCATCCTCACTTTCATTAAATCCTATAAGGAGATAAACAGGCAAGTCTCACAAGTAGTGGGGAACAAGAAAATTAGGCTGTACATCTCCCCTAAAGCTTTTGATTGTACCTCTTCCATCTGAAGCAGTAATATGCCTTGGCACAAAACAGAGAGATAATAAGGAGATTTACAAATAGTTACGCAGTACAAATTCTAATTACTTTTATTTTTCCCAGTTCACTTTTTTTTACTATTAATCTTCCATAAATGTACAGATAATGTCTGCCTACAAAAACTATGCATTTATTGCCATGTGACAGGCTGGAGCTAATAGCTAACAAAACTTATGAACAGGTTCACACATTAACAACCTGGGCAAAAAGACAAACACTCTCTTGTAATCTTTGAGGGGCTAATGCTACAGAACTTCCCTGCATTTCTATTCCATTTAACATTGTTCAGCTAGTTTCTGTATTCCTATCCATTACGGGGATGGGGGGGGGGGCTGGAACCTCCTGTGGCAGAGAAAAAAATTTCTTTGAGAATTTATTCTGACAAGGCCCCTTTTCTGCTCAGAACAGCTGCTGTCAGATGACTCAACAATTCCTTATTTTCTCATTTGTGTCTATAAGCTAGGTCCTAAGCAACAGGGTGAAAGACACTGGCTACAGTCCAGTTCTAGGTTGGTTTAATCCATGGGATTTCAGTATGCACAACCATATGTTAGACTGCAAACACTTTAGCACAGAACAACTTTAAAGTTCTGCAGGCATAAAATTCTATCTGCAATTAAAAAGCCAAAACCCTGCAATCAAAATTACTGTATGCAAATTGGGGGCATATATTAACACATACACCTCTTTCTCACTTATTCTTTTTTTTAAAATCACTATTTGGCAAAGACCAAGGAGAGAGACAAGGAAGGGAACAGAAAGGGGAAAGGGTCTTAGGGCAATTATAATAAGCAGAAGAGTCTAAACAAGTCTTTTCCACCCTTGCTTATTTTTAAAGAGTTAGGGAAAGAGAATACCATTTCAGAATCAATCAGTGCAGACAACAGCTTCCTACAAACCAATGGGAAAAACTGATCAGTAAATAAATCTGGAGTCAGCCTTGGGAAGGTATGTTCTTGTCTAAAGACACTCCCCCCCCCCAAAGGAAAAGTCTTCTATTTTAAACCCGTCCCTTCAAACTACATTTTCAAATAATGTAATGGAAATAATGGTTAACATCAGTGCTAACAAACTGCTTAACTATAAGAGGCTGACAAATCATTCTGTAAGGAGAATGTATGCATTTTCTATTTTTGCTCCTGATTTGTTCAGCAGTTAACCTACATCCACCAACGTGGCCACACCAGCTCAATCATCATGGAAAACTCCCACAGAAATCCTATCATGGTTGAGCCAGTAAAATATCTGAAAAGATAAGATACAATTAGGAAGTTTCTGGAAAGTGCCATTCAGATAAAGAAGTATTTAGGCACATAAAATTCCCAGGAAAATGGTAATGACAGTTACACGCCTTTGCATTTCCAAAACATTCATTTGAGGGGATAAATACTTGTCACATGGGAAAGTTAGATTTACAGACAAATGAAGCCACATCAGTATATCATGTCATCTTTAGCAATCAAAAGCCAATTTGAATGGGACTGACAGGCAAACACACAGCATTTCATTGTTACTATTCAACAGGGATTTTCCCCACACGATTTCACTCAGTTGGCTTTTTAAGGTTTGCTTGCTTGCTTGGTTGCTTCATTGCTTGCTAGTCTGCCCGCTTCTCTGCTTGCCTGATTGCCACATGACCAAAAATAGGAAAGGTGAAATCTTATCGGATTAACATTATGAGTGTAACAACGAATGCTAAAAGAAAGAAATGGCTTTGTTCTTGTTTTGGTGCACAATTACTTATAGGGAAGCTGGTCCTTTCAAAAGCAGGTCTACCCAACAAGAATGCAGGTCTCTCCAAAAAGGAAATTTCTTTTTATTGCATTCTGAAAATGCAGCTCCTTTTACACACACTGCATTTGGACAAATCATACAAAGACTAGCTGGACAGCTCAGGGAAGTAGGTATGGCTGGCAGTTCAGTTCCTCAATATGTATTCCAGAAGAGCCAGCTTGTGTAGCTTTAGACCAGAGTATTCCAAAAGGCAATGATAAACCACTTCTAAGTACTCTACACTGATAAAACGGTGGAAAGAGTTGTCGTAACTCAGAATCAATTTCATGGCATGTAACCATTATAAAACTATGGTTAACTTTTTCCAGTAATGCTGAACATACTTCCAACAGCACGAGATGACACTTTGTTCACAAAGAGGGTAAACAAGTTTTATAGAGCAAGCTTCAGCCAAATAAATCTGCCAACATTTAAAGTCTATTAAATGCAGTCTAACCTAACCTGCAAATGCAATTTCCTTGTATTTTTTCAAGTTCGCAGAAACAAAACCATGTCCCAGTTTTTGCAACAAGTGTAATCTTCTGATACAAGACTAGAAAAAGAAAAGGATTCCAATCTCACATATAGTTTTCAACCAATCAGGGCTAATCAAAGAAAACTTCTCTGGAGATTTACATCCACCTGGGGGAACGCCTACTCCCACCAAAATCTACCCGTGTCACTCGTGCGAGCCAGGAGGTGAGGCTGAAGAGCCTGACGCCGAGGGAGGTCTGGAAGGAAAAAACAAGAAACCAGGCCTTCTTGGCGGTAGCTCCTCGCCACTGGAATAATCTTCCTCCTGAGATCCGTACGGCCCCTTCGCTGGGCATCTTTAAAAGCCAACTGAAAACCTGGCTGTTTAGTTAGGCCTTCCCTTCAGTTATTATTTGATTTACTTTTTCTTTTCTCTTTCCATCTTGAATAATTTGATTACTGATGTCTATAATGTTGTTATATTTTATATTGTTTTATTATATATGTTGGAAGCCGCCCAGAGTTTCACAGCTCAAGTGTGAAACAGGAAAACATTCTCCTTGCAAGGTTGCTTTGTCCTGCCACGGGCCATAACTCATCTTAAATTGGAGAAAGAGAGAGAGGGAGGGAGGGAGGGAGGGAGGGAATGGAAAATAGATCTATGAGATGGGTCCTCGGAATTTTGCATAAGCTGTCCAGCCATTATTTTAGAATCTCAGAGGTTCACAGTTCTTGACCACAGACTTCATTGTGGCTGAGTTTTCAGAGGTTAATATTGGGGTAAACCACAGGAAATAACTGGCTAGCAAAGTCAGGATCTGCAACACAACAGTCCACAGCCAACTCTTGCAATGCATTGGTAGAGATATTTAACATTCCATCTTTTGCCTTCACCCACAGAAATATTTCTAGGGCATCCGTGCCAAAGAACTTTGATTCAAGCTACTCATTACACAGAACTGCATCCCTTTGTGGCTTTTAGTATAGAGTAACCTGGGATGGGCTACAAATAATATGGAGAGAAGCTGTTCAGGTCTTTCCAGATCAGTGTTTTTATCCACTGAGTTAAGAAGGCATACGTTTCTCATATCTTCTCCAACAGATATCATCACAGTGGATGAAAAGGCACATTGAGAGGCTGATAGAAAAAGTACAGAAGTAATAATTTTAAATATTACAATAGACAAATACATATCAGATTTACTTTCTAAGCAAACTCCCATACTTGAACACCACAACAACGCTATCATTGAAGCAATGGTGAAGAAAAACTGGAAGAATTTCTAAACTATCTCCATAGCATCCACCCGAATATACAATTCACCATGGAAAAAGAAATAGAAGGCCAACTCCCTTTCTTAGATGTCATGGTCCTACGCAAACCTGACCTCCTATTAGGACACAAGGTCTACAGAAAACCCACCCACACAGACCGCTACACAAAAACTCCAACCACCACCCATGACAAAAAACAGGCATAATCAAAACACTGGTAGACCATGCAAATCAGAACTGTGAAGCTTAGTTTCTCAGCACCAAACTCAACCATCTGAATTGGGCCCTACAGGCAAATGGCTATTCAAAAAATGAAATCACAAGAGCCATCAAACCGATAAAACAACATTGAACTGAAGAAGAAAAACAACCACCCACAAATAAAGTATGTCTGCCATACATCTGTCTGCCATACATCAAAGGGGTCACAGACCGCATGGGGAAAGTTTTTTAAAAATACAACTTACAAACAGTATTCAAGTCCACCACAAAAATACAACAAATGTTACAGTCAGCAAAGGACAAAAGGGATCCCCCTCACCACAGTGGGAGTATACCGGATACCTTGCAGTTGTGGCCAGGTATATATTGGGACCACAAAATACAGCATCCACACCAGAATTAAAGAACATGAAAGACCCTGCAGACTAAAACAACCGGGAAAATTGGCAATAGCTGAACACACCCTGAAACAAGCTGGACATTAAATCCTATTTCAAAACACAGAAGTACTGGGCAACACCAGCAATCATTATGTTAGACTACACAGGGAAGCCATTGAAATCCACAAACACCAGCAGAGCTTCAACAAAAAAAGATATCTCTAGAACAACATTCCCTCTCTTTCCCTCTAAGGTGTGTGGGCGGCCACACAGCAGCAGCTGGGGTCCATGCAGATGGACAAGGCTTCCACAAAGCAAGGAATGACAATTAGAGGGAACATTGCTCTGGAGGCAAAAATGTTGAAACTGAGGATGTTCTAATTTGGGCACGTCATGAAAAGACAGGATTCCCTCAAAAGGACAACGTATGAAAGAAAATACAGCCCAATACTCAATATTGAGCTGTATTTTCTTTCATATGAGAATACATGTATTTTTCACATAAACCTTCCACTTTTTCAGGAAAGGGATTTAACTAATTTATTGCATTTATTTAATATTTGACACACGTGGCTATGTAGAAGATACACTCTGCTAGTACCTTTGATTCATGATACAAAGACAAAAGTCATACAAAAATCTTATGTAGCACTTCAGACATTAGAGTATGCCTTCAATAGACAGGCAGTTATCACTCCTGTAATGAAGTATTTACCAAGTCCTTATAAACTGTAGTATCAATAAGCTTTCTAAGTAAATAATCTAATAAGCACTCAGTTTTTCTCAAATCTACTCTTTCTACAGTATTATGCTAAATGTATTCTTATATAAAAATACAGCTCAATAATCAATCTTTTCCACATAAACTTTCCACTTTTTAAGGAAAAGGATTTAATTAATTTATTGTCCTAAATTGTAGCCATTTCCAAAACACTGGACCATTTTATGGAAAGAACTTTCTTCCCAGTTTCTATATACACAGGATTTCAAAGGCATGTACATAAGCCAATATTGTGGTATACAGGGCTTTCTTCATTAGAGCTGTAAGCAAGAGCCAAGAAAAGGCATAAGCTAGAGTGCAACTACAGTTCAGCCACTCAGCTTTGCTTTTGCCATTTCCTGCTATTATTTCTGACTTCTTTTTCACACACCCTCTGAAATAAACGTCTAAATTCCCATAGGAATTGTCTAGGGAACTGCAGTCTTGCTACAAATGCCACTCAACCCAGTGAAACAAAAGATAAGCTGAAAACAACTACTGTAGCTCCTTTTCTCACAGAGTGGCACTATTCAGACAGGAAGGAAATTTCAGAGAAAAGAGAAAGATGCCCTGCAGAAACACAGTCTTATGGCTTCAGAGCATTAGCATCTGGCCCAAAGCAGTATCTGAAGGCCTATATCATATCTATACAGTTGGTTTCAAAATGAAAACATGGAATTCTACGCTATGGAGAACAAGAAACTGACATGCTATCTCCAGCTCATAAACCACCACTACCTCAAAGGGGGGCGAGGAAGCATCACTCTTTCCTGCATAGCAGAAAAGTAGAGACTCAGCATTGATAACATAATAAGCCTGCAAGAATGTTGCACGCTGATTGGATAGGTTGGATGTAAAGCAAAAGAGAAGGGTGGCAATGTTTACAGCTCCCCTTCCAAGAGATTGGCTAAGTTGCTGTGTGATGTCACATAATGCTCAAAGAATGGAAACATCATACAGGGCTTATGGACAAAGGTGGCTACGTACTGTCTGGGAACAAGTTCCAAGAGTACATAGCCTCCTCTGTCCACAGGTCAGGTTTGTATCTATAAACATTTTGTGTCCTTCCTTTCGTTTTACTGTTACAATAAGTAATGAGATAATAACAATTAAGTAAGTGAGCCAGCTCCGCTCTTCAAAACACCTGAGTAGGGTAGGTCCACACAGACCTATCCTAAATTCCACTCAGATAAATATTTTCTAGCAGACAGTTTTGTCTGGTTTCTTCAAAGGAAAATCAAGCAGAAATCAATTGGAAGAAACCTTCAGACCAACAATGTGTACTGATGTCAAAGAATAGGGCTGAGAGTCTTATATCTCAAGAAGTTTCTACATGCTTCCACTTGTTCCCAATGTCATCGATTATCTGTATCAAAGTAATTGGGGAGGGGACTTTAACTTTTTAAATATCTTGATGATATCTCAAAGTGTTTGGCAGACACATTCATACAATGTTCTAGTACTACATTTCACAATGTTCACCAGAAACTTTCCACAGTATTCAGAATTGTTGGTTTTTGAAAGCTTTTAACTTCAACTTTTCACAAATAATAGCTCTCTAAATATGAGTCAGTCCTGAATACACTGCACTTACTGAATCTCTTTTAACTGTTCAATATTTATTAATAATAGTGCATACTCAAGAAGAGATGGCCAAGTATTAATTGCCTTGGTTTACTGGTCGTAGCTTTTCAAGCATGTTCTCAGAGCTCTTCCAAAGTGGTTCAAGCAAACTGTTTAAACAGAGTTTAAAAAATCAACCCATGCTTGGAAATGGAAAAACATTAACCTTCCATGGGCCTTTTCCATTCCTGCACAGCATGAGATTCATGCATATGTCTCTCCAGTACGTCCACCCTTGTGATTATATACTGCTACACCAAGCCAACTGTAGATTATATAACAAACAGATTTGTTAGACAGAAAAGTGTCCCACAGGTGTATGAGACTGCTAAGCTACAGAGAGGCACAGTTGTTAATTAGTACATGATTTCTTATTTATTTACCCAGGTATTGTATATTACATAGAACAGCATAAGCAAAGGTCACACTTAATTTCTTGCTGTTGTTGTGTGCCATTAAGTTGTAACCAAATTACAATGACACTAATAGAGCTCTGAAAGCAAGTGAAATATTTAAAGAATGTTTTAACCAGTTCTATGCCCCCAGTGAGTTTCCATGAGTGAACAGAGATTTGAACCCAGGACTCTTGAGTCCTAGTCGATCATTCTGTTCACTACACCATACTGGGTATCCTTAAAAAAATATTCATTTAATATTCTTAATAGCATCTGGAAAGCTCAATTTCTTTTCCTCAGAAATATTAACCTAAGTTAAATGAGTTAGCACAGAATCAATCTCCAGCTTGAAATGACAATAGCACAAGGGTTGGAAAAGTTACTTTTTCAGATTGCAACTGAAATCCCGCAGTTACTATGCTGGCTGGAGGAGTCTGGGAACTGCAGTCCAAAAGTAATAACTATTCCAATTTCTGGCCTATTATTTTAGTATACGAGGGGGGGTGCTGACAAGTATTGAGCCCTACCCAGAAAAAATTGAGCTAGGAAGCTATAAATTGCAGGGTGTATTGGCCAATTGGTCTGTATTCAATGGTGCAAGAATCAACTACCTATGATTTTAACTGATCTTTCCTGTTCAGCTCCAAAGTGAACATGGCAGCACCTCCAGAAAAGTTCAATGTGGAAGAGCATAGGATCATAATCAAGTTTCTCCTGTTTCTCCAAGGGAAAGGTGCAAAGCAGATCCATGAGGAAATGTCACAAACTATGGGTGACAATGGCCCTTCATATGCAACAGTTAAACGTTGGGTTGTCAATTTTAAAATTGGCCATTTCGGTGTTGAAAGCGAGAAACCCAGTGGAAGGCCAGTTCCTGTCTCTGTGCCTGCAAATGTGAAAGTCATCCATGACATGATTATGGAGGACCGCCGAATATCAGCCAAAAGTATTGCTACATATCTGAGAATATCACATGAGAGAGTTAGTGCCATTATCCACAATGACTTGGAAATAAGAAAGCTGGCAGCAAAGTGGATCCCCAAACTTTTGACAACTGAACAAAAGAGGAAACATGTGGAGTCATCAGTGGGTGTTTTGGAACATTTTGCAAGAAATGAGTCAGATTTCTTGGACAAACTGGTAACTGGTGATGAGACATGGATCTACTGTTATGATCCTGAGACAAAGGAACAGTCTAAGGAATGGAGTCACAGTGGTTCCCCCACGCCAAAGAAGTTCCAAGTGCAAAGGTCGGTGCAGAAGCAAATGGCAACAGTTTTTTGGGATAGGAAGGGAGTTCTGCTGGTGGACTACCTCAAACAGAGTTCAACCATCAATGTAAAATATTACTGTGCTTTATTGATGAAATTGAGGCAAAACATCAAGGAAAAAACGTCAAGGAAAGCTCTCCAAAGGTGTCATCCTGTTGCATGACAACACGTTGTCACACACTGCAGGTGAAACAATGACAAATCTGACCTCTTTAGGCTTTCATTCTCAACCTTTTTCTGCCATAAACGCAATATGAAAGAAATAAAAACCGAATCAGTATTGTATAAGTCACCTAATGGACCTGATTAGGTGGTATGTGAAGAATTATCTCCAGTCTATGGCCCCCTTCAAATGTGCCCAAGCCTGCAGGGGCTATATGGCCCCCATTGAGAATGGCTCTTAGAAGCCAGATCTGCAGCAGAGATGTGAGGAACAACCATTTAAAGCTGAGAAAGAGTAGCACTGATGCTTTGTTCTCCACAGAGGCTCATCCAGGAACATTTCTCCAGCTGGGTTCCAAGCTGGAAAATAAACCAAGCCAGGAGACATATGGCTGGCCCAAGAGTGGATCAGGGAGTCAATTTTTAGGGCAAATACAAGGTAGAGGAAGAGAATTCAGCACCATTTTCCTGATATAAATCCTGCATTTTAAGATCTGAGTCATGCCAACGTCATATCGAAGCATCCTCACTATCTTACAATGTCATCGGCCTTATTTCACATCCTCATGAAGAGCCTGCAATTTGTCTCAGCAAAAGAGATGACTGCTTCTGCATGACACATAGCTGCACTAGCTGCACTAGGGGTTTCTATTATGCATTATTACAACAATTTATTCCGTTAACCCCTGAGTCCCCACATTTCACACAAGGCACTCTCCAGAATGGCTTCCCACCTTCAGTTTAGTCTCTCAGAACTGTATGATATGTTCCAGAAAATATTCTTGTTTCAGCCAGAGCAACCCACAATATGTAAACCTTGTGATTAATCTATTGAGGGTTACAGAACAAATAATACTTCAAAGTTTACACATTTTAATAATGGCTTCCTCTGGCTGAAACAAGAACACTTCCTGGAGTATATCACACAGTTCCAAGAGACTAGGGAAGGTAGGGAAAAGGGAAATTGTTAAAACTTGGAGGGAGAATTAAGGCCATGCCCCTTGTCCTGTCTCTAATGGCTAAGGGGATGGCAGGGATAAGGACTAGAGGTATAGTACAGTCTTGCTTCCTCCTCCATCTGTTTGTTCTGTCTATGAGGTGGGGAGGAATGCCTCAATACGCTGTAGATGGTAATCAAACATCATTGCACTACTTTCTATCCTAAAATCCATCAAATGTACCACACCGTTCTTCAGTAAATGGCCAGTAATTTAAAAGAATAATACAGCAGAACCCACATAACTGCAGGGGATTGGTTCCATGATCTACCCTGGACGCCTGAAACTACAGATATGAGGGGACCCTACATACAATATGCAAGGGGGCAGGACAAAAGCCACAAGCAGACATCCTTGTATGTTGTATATAAGGCTGTAGCAAGCCATGGATAAATGAAACCGCGGATACCGATCCCGTGGATATGGGGGTCCTACTATAGCTAGAAGTTCAATTTAAAAATCCGGTATATAATAGATTGACACAAAATAAGAATGCAAGCATGCTCACATTTTGCTTAGAAGCAACACTGAATGAATATGCATTCAGATCAGGACACAGAGCCGAATCCTTCGAAGACAAGTTTTGAAAAATTCATTTTTTTAAGACTGCAACTCTCAAAATCTCCCAGGCCGCCATCGCTATGCTGGCTGAGAGATTTTGTGAACCGTGGGCCAAAGAAGAGAATTTAAAATCTCTCTGCTTTGAAGATTTTGAGAACCGTAATCCAAAAAAGGAGCTTTTTTCCAAGCTCCACTTCAAAGCAGAAGAAAAGATTCTAGACATTAATTATCTGAAGAGTATCACAGCAGCCATGTGTCAAAAGTAATCATCTCAACGTTTCCATTAAAAAATATTGGGCTAAATCCAACAGTTCATCCAAATTAGAAAGAACAGACCTACTGAATCAACAGTACTTGCAAAAATGTTGACTTAACAAGTTCCAGTCATTCAATGGGTCAGCTCTAGTTTGGGCTGGCAACTGGACTTATTCAATTGTTACTCTTTATTACATGGTGGTTCCCATTAAAATGGCATTTTAGTCCACAGGGAAGAGCTGGATGGAAGAGATCCCTAATTCAAAGTATCAACATCATTGAAGCACTGAGCCTGGAAATATGCAGAGCTCAAAAGGTTGTAGATATCCAGCTGTGAAGCCAGAGGTTGGGAATTTGATTCCCCACTGTGGGGGTTGGACTTGATGATCTATAGAGTCCCTTCCAGCTCTGCAGTTCTAAGATTATTATTATTGTCTATACAAAGACACAGGAGAGACCTGCCCCTATGTCCTCATCCAACCCGGGAGTCACATCAACCTTTGTATTATTACAGGACAAATGTTTGCATGGCTTCCAAGAAGGGTGGGGACTTCAGTGCAGCACTTAACATGTGTGCCCTTGAGCCCTACATGCCTGAATAAGGTTATGAACAACCCATAATGAGATGATAAGAAGACAGTCATGGATATATAAAAATGATCAAAGTAACCATAAAGAGGAGGTTGAGACAGAAGAATCAATAACTAGTTGACAGTGAAGCTAAGTGTAATATGGTTAAGACTGATTTATCAATGATTCCATAAATCTGGATAAGTCACGAGTGGAATCAGAATTCTTGAATCTCCTGGGGGGAAATCCTTTACAGTATATTGCTTATTCACATAAATATAAAACAGATGTCTGCATCTCCAGTTTCTTTATTTCACATGCAGATTTTACAATTATTCTCCAATTATTTTGTCCTAAAAATATCCTGTCTGTGTAATGTAAAAAGCTTAGGCCAATCTAAAATTGGCCCGGTGACAGCCCTAATTGGAATCGCTCCCAAGACAATGCACTAGAAGCCATGTAGTGATGCTGCTGCCCAGGTTTTATAAGACAGATTCATTCATTCATTCATATTACCTTGTTGGAACAGATGTTAGAAACAGTGCCACTACAACACAGGGATGTAAACAAGACAGCTAAAACATCTCAGTTACAAATACTCACCAGTCCTGCAATGGGAGTTGGCAGTCTATTGATCTTTCTAATCAATCCAGGCTTTATCGAATTCAGCAACCTGTCACAAGAAAGGAGCGTGGCACATGAATGATCAGTCACAAGACGTACATTGCAAACTGCTTTCTCTCAGCCTAGAAATACATGTGCATTAAAAGCTCAAGGCTATAAACACGGGACAAAAATTACATAAGCCGGCAAACAATGCCATTGTTTAACTTCAGATCAGAATCTTTAGCTTTGTCAAGACCTTCAGATTGCAGCATGTCCTGAACAGGCTTGAAGAATGTAAGGCACGGATCCAGCTTGTGCACCAGAACCCAGCAATGGCCAAGAAGGAAACTGCCTTAATGTATCATTCATAACGGTAAAGAAGCTTATTTACCTCAACAGGCAGAATATATACTTGTTAAATTTATATAATGCTCAATAGCCAAATGCCTTCAAAGCAGTTTATAGCCATTTAAAAAACCCAAGCAAATAATGCCACAGTAAATTTCAACATTAAAACAGAACTATTTTTAAAGCCAGCAAATGATAACTAAAAGTCAACAAATTAAAGATTCAAAACCTACCAGCAGGGGAAAATCTTAGCATGGCATCGGACCGTAAATAAGGAAGAGGCTCAGAGGGCCTCTCCAGGGAAGGAATGTCCCTGCAGAGAGGCTGTTTCTTTGGTAACTGTCTGCATCCCTTGGAGCAGCAAAAGTAACAGAAGACAGCCTCTAAAATGAGCATGACATTTGGGCAGGAATATAATGGGAAGGCACTCCTTTGGATACACAGATCCTAAACTCTTTAGGGCTTTAAAAAGTCAACACAAAACCTCTGAATTGCATCTGGAAACTGACTGATAATAACTAGTAGAGCCAATACAACCAAGGCAGTTATATTCCAGACAGTAAGTCCCAATGAGCAGCCATGCTTACAGACTGGGAAAAACTTTTTTTTTAGGATCACGGACCCCAACCTCAGTCTCATCACTGGTCAACCCACTGTAAGACTAATATGAGAGGGTACAAATATTAGCAATACCACAAAACTAGGAAATTGCTAAACAATGCAGAGGCCCAAGAAGGAGAGAGATGAAGAACATGGGTCATACTGTACCTCCAAAGTTGGAAGTGGAATAAAATGGCCTTTGTGAGAAGATTTCAGAGCTTCAGATCTGAGACAAGAGGGAGAGACTGTAAGCTTAATATCGCTTTAAGCTGAATTCCCAAGATTAGAGAACCAAGGTTTAACTTCCAAAGGGTTTAGGTTTGCCCAGGTCACAGATAAAAGTCATTTAAAAACCTTCAATTAGTGGTTAAACTGTTTTCCCCCCACTCTTCATATTGCTCTGCTTTTCTTTTGAACGCTGGGTTCAGCTCTGTTTTCAAAGTCACTGGCACAAAGAGGAAAAATATCAAGTAAAAATTAAGATATGAAAGTAATCAGGATCTTTGTTTTTGAAATCACAGAACTGTTGCCGCCTACCCCGACTTCTGTGCCAACTCTGGCCTGTGCTGCAGTTCAGTGTATTATGATGGGAGCAGTAGGTGTGCGAATTCCCCTGTTGTTTAGTCAATTGCTATGTTTGGACATTCCTTTAGCTTTCTGGAATGCCAAAACTCCAAAGGTTCCAAAATAATCAATTTTAAAATTGTTGTGGTATTCAGAATAATAAGGGAAAGGACTTGTGAAACCTCTTAAAATGCAATCCATGAGCACCAACCAATAACAGCCCATCTGGTACTGCAACTGTTACCTCCACAACAAACAATCCATAATAATTTTGCCTAATTTTGTCACAGCTGTTTCAGGGGAGTAGAAATTTTCCTAGAGCCCCTCTCCCCAGACTTTGGAGATCCCTAGGGAACCCCTTTGTCCTTGGACAGCCTGCAGGACCTGCAAAACAGGAGTGGGAATGGTTTAAAGCTGGAAAATCACTGACACTGGCTCATGGCGACCCTTTTCTGGATTTTCTAGGTAGAGAGTACTCAAAAGTGGTTACCATTCCCTTCTTCTGGGGGAACCCTGAGACAGTGCAGCTTGCCCAATGTTACTCAGGCTGGCTCTTCCCCATGAGTCTCAGTGGGAAACTTAACCCCCAAACTCTGTATCCATAGCCAAATACCTAACTGATTGAGCTATCCAGCCAGATGTTTTCATTACCATGTACATGCATCACCCATTTGTCTTCCAGATATATGACCATGAGATCAAGCAAAACTGAAAAAATAATTCCAGAGTTAATATAGTTCTTTCCACTTGCTGCCTAAGACTCCATAATGGAAAATATGTCAGAAAAGGGTATAAAACAGGAGAATCTGTTCAGGGTTTGAAGGATGCACAGACTACAAAACTGAATCCAGGATTTCCCATTGCACTTCAGATACAAGCACAAAGTAAGATTTGGAGGTCTTAATGCGAATGCCAAATGTTAGAAGCTACTTGAAATAAATCTTTTAAAAATGTTTGCATTGGCCTCACTGAAGGTTAAATAAGAGGTGAAGGGGAAGAGAGAAGAAGGGCTCCAGGCTCGCAGTGGGAGGAAATGAAAAATGTGGTTAGACCACCACTATTCATGACTGGGGACAAAGAATTATGAAGAAGTGGGAAGAGGAGGCAGACAGGGGGAGAAAAATCCTCACTATTCAGCTCTTTGCCTTGAGCAGCAAATAAACTGACTTGTATTTTCCTCTCCTACCATATTACTTTCAAAGCCAGCAGGTCATTTTAAGTTTTGTTTATTCACTGAATGCAGTAAACTAAAAGCTTAAGAGACTCACACATAATCTCTCTACTTTTCAAGCAATGGAGCCATTAATCTGACACACATTAGGAAGCCTTCACTACAGAAATTATAATAAAACAACAAATGCATAGGGTACAAGTATTAAGAATCAAATAAATAAATGGTTGGCAAATGGGATCCCTGGTGGCTGAAAAAAAATTACTTTTTGAACTAGGCCTTCCAGAATCCCACTTCCTCTTTTGGGAAGAAGGGAGGCAAAACCCTGCTAGAGCATGCCATCAGTTCAAAGCCAGGTGAGAGGGGTTGTGGTACAGCCTCTGATCTAAAAACCTGAAGAGCTGCTGCCAGTTCCCAGAAATATTCTGTAAAACAAACCAGCAACTCAAATTGACTCTGATAATTGAGAACAAAATCATTCATTAGGGGAACAATGTATTTCCTCATATAGCATTTTCTCTTCATACACGCAAATCCTTGCAAGCTGTGTGCCTGCTGATATTACATTAAACTCTAAAATATAACTCCTCTTTTTGCAGCCAGATCGACAGAGAAGGAAGAGGAAAGTCTGTGGTTCTGTGGTACTAGGTAAGTAGAGACTTCCTCCGCTAACACCTTACTGAAATTCAATAAAACTTACTGAAGCCATATTCAAATTATATGCACACAGGGCTGTTTGGGTTAATTTGCTATGTACATACATTCACCACATTCTGTTCTTCCAACCCAGATGGCCAAGAGGCTGAGCCCGTCTTAGGCATTTCAGTCAAGCAGCACTAGAACAAAGTAGAGGCATCCAGCTTTGCAGTCCACAAATCAGAAAAATCATTTTTCCTGTGAGGCTCCCCCTGTTTTTTGTTTTTGTTTGTTTGTTTTGCTTTCTTTTTTTGCATTCAGCCATAAATTTATTATGCTTAAATTCCACATATCTATTTTATAGAAGCTTACGAGTCTTTATGCCATATGTTTTTCTCTAACGCAACCTTTATTTAACCATTTTTTAAAATAAAAAGATATACTGTCCCAAACTTCCTTTTCAGCACTGAAGTCCTGAGTTAGCTGGAAGGAGATAAAATAATCACACGGGGGGGGGGGGCGCTTAGAAAAAATAGTCTATATGTCCTTATACAACAGGCTGCAAATGAATGACAAGTGATGAAGGGAAAGTAAAAATTTTAATGGGGATGAACAAGACCAAACTTTAAAAATGATTAAGTGATTTGTATTCTCCAGATTTCCGCAAGCTTGAACTAACGTCTCCGCTATTCTAAATACAGATTGACAGTGCTTTAAACTGCTATGTGCTTGCTAATCTATAAGTTTCTATAAGTTTCTCCTACTAGTTTCCAGCAGAGAAGCTTTTACAAATTCAGAGTGCTGGATTCTTGACTTCACTAAAAATCTCAAAATTAGAAAATATACACAAAACTGTTGTAAATAAGAATAAGAACCACCACCACCACCTTTGAACAGCAGAGCTGGACCCTTTAGATCAGTGGTCCCCAACCTTGGGCCTCCAGATGTTCTTGGACTGCAACTCCCAGAAGCCTTCACCACCACCTCTGCTGGCCAGGATTTCTGGGAGCTGAAGTCCAAGAACATCTGGAGGCCCAAGGTTGGGGACCACTGCTTTAGATCATCAAGTCCAGCCCCTCTCAAGGAGGTGTAGGGGGGAATTGAACTCCCAAACCTCTCACGCTGCAGTCAGAGACCGAAGTCACTGAGCTATCCAGCAGTTCAATTCTATCCAGTATGGAGAAATCTCTTTCAAGGTTTTGTTCTCACCTGCAGGGACCAAACAAGCAAGGATTTACATCTGTATGCTTCTCTCTCCACAACAAAGTGAGTGTAACAGGGTGTATTGCAGAGTAGATATAACCCATGTCTCTCAATCACAGCCTTGCCACTTATAGTAGAGATAGAATAAAGATGGATTTTATCTGCTCGAGATGATGGGGTAATTTTTAAAAAAATTCCATAACTTCAAAGTGGGAAAGCCCCAAATTTCTAAGCAGATCCGAATTATAAAAAGCATGAACTTTTGGTCTTTGCTGACAGGAGTAGATACAATATTGCCTAGCAAGAGCTGCCCTGGGATCTGAAGCAGCTGTCACCAAGGCTGACAAAAAACAATGGTTTTAGAATGACCAAAGAACATCCTTCTCGTGACTGTGGAATGTGGGAGCCATTGCTGTGATGAACAATCCAGCTGCTTATAAAACAAGAGGGCACAGTAGAGGATGCACATTCTGCCTCATACCTGGGGTTCTACAAGGGATAAAGACGGTTCGGAGAGGGAGCCTGGAACTGGGGGGGGGGGGATTCCCCTTCTCCTCTCTTAAACTCTGGTGCAAGTGAGTGAGAATGGGTGCCACAGTGTTCAGTGCTTTCTCCTCAGTGAGGAAAAGGAGAACCATCTGACAGGTAAGAGAGAGAAGTAACTGAAGACTGACTGGAAATTCCAGACTGCACCAGGTCTTGCCCTCAGACTCAGTGACCTACTTTATTCTCTAGGATAGGCTCCTGAAGCCAAAGATGGGTCTTACTTCTTGGATACAAGGGAACAATTGTTGTAAGCCGCCCAGAGACCTTTGGGTAGAGTGGGCGGCATATAAATTAAATAAATAATAAATAAATCAATAAATAAGGTCGGAGGATGGGATGCCATAGCCATTTCTAATCTGTGTGCTGGAGGCCTAATGAAAAAGAAAGACCTACTTTAAGATTGTGTCCTAGCCTTCATTATCATCCAGAAAATACTCTTTTTTTCTTCTGTAGTTTTTGTCTGTACTCTCTTATGCTCTCGAGCTACTTCCTTCAACACTGTACTAATCTGAGACATTGGTGCCTTGAGAGTGGTCTTTAACATGATATCCATACAGAGGAAGAATGCATTTGTTTATTAATATCCTATTCAGAAGCCTGTTATGGCTCCATTCAGCAGACTCTTGGGATTCTGTATGATCCTTAGAACGCTCTGGGGCAGTTTAGGAGATGACGCGAAAGAGAAGGCCTCTAGTAGACAACTCTAAGTACCTCACCAAATGACAGATTCCAGGATTCCATTAACCCAAGACAGTTAAAACAGGATCAGACAGCTATAACTGTGTAATGTAAATATACCCTCAGTCTCTCTAAAATGCAAAACGAATGTTTTGTTCTGTTGCCATGGTGACTGCATTATCAATTAGCACAGAAATAATCTGCAACAGAAGAAACTCCTAACAGTACCAGCAGATACAAAGGAAAGAATGAAACATTTCAGTGTTATGGCTTTACATTAAAAAGGAACCCCAATAATAGAGGTGCACATTTTTTTCTTTGATTGTTTATAGATTTTTGTGGGTTTAGTTTGAACATGCAATACCCAAGTTCTGTTTCATTTTGAGAATTCCTTTTGAAATTGAGGGAAATGTAGACTATGTCTAGATGGGCGGCATATAAATGCAATAAATAAAAAATAAAAATAAAAAATAAATGTTTTTGATTCTCTTTGGACTGATTTCCATCAGGCACATTCAGACAACTCTCTCCCTTTCCTTTCCTTCTCCCTCTCCCATTCCCCCCTCCCTCTCTCACTTTGAGACAATATTTGGTCTGCACTTTAGGGTGAATTTTTTTCACAGTCAACCTAGAAGTAACTGAGGAAATGGATAGTAAAGCAAGGTGAAGATGGTCTAGCCAGATTTTGAAACAGGGTTGTTCTAAGCCAATTCTTGTTTTATTAGTGGTTCTTATTTTCTTTATAAAATATCTTGCTCCTGGATTTTTTCAATGTCCAATTTGCACATATTTCTAATAATATTAACTTTTTCAATGAATGCTCAAGGTATTGCAACAAAAACATTTACTTGGCATGGAGTAAGAAAAGTGAGATATTCAAGCTGGATTCCAATAAGGAAGAGGCACTAGAGATCATATCACAAGTATACACTGGCCAGTCGAGCACACCAAAGCATTTCAGAAGATCAGTCTATATTTTATAGACTATAACAAAGTTGTTGTCTGTGTGGATCATGAGAAACTATTGATTGTTCTGAAAGAAACAAGTGTGCCTCAAGACACTTGATTGTCCTGATATATGACTTGTACTGTGGACAAGAAACCATTAGGATAGACTATGAAAAAACAGAATAGTTTCCTATAGGCAAAGGTGTATTTCATCTCTCTGTCTAGCAAATACGTGTGCAGAATGTATACGGAAAACTGGAATAGATTCAGATGAAAGAGGGATGAAAACTGGTGGAAGAAACTTCGTTGATCACAGTGTTAATGAACTAAAGATATGGTTTACAAACAACTACAATATTATGAATGTGATTGATACTTTCAGTTCCAAGTGCTGTAACTTTCTTGAGTGAGAAAAAAACAGACCATTTATGCATGACTGATATGGATGGATCGGAAAGAGAACTTGACTTTTTCAACTGGTTTTAGAGAGGTGTGAATAAAAGTCAGCATGCTTCTTGAAGAACTGGAAATGTGAACTCTACAGATTGTGTGCCCCGCTGTCACAAAACACTCATCAAATGTCACAGGTGAATGAACATGATCATTGCAGTGACTTAAGAGGGATGTAAGGAGCAGTATGAGTCATGAATGGTTACAGTAACCCTGCAATACTGGCAATTGACAAGAAATTTCAAGAGACCTTGACTTTGAAGCTGTAGCGATCACTCTGCAGAAGAATTTGAGAATCAACACATTCAGCTTCTTTGGTCTGCACATTTTTCATTTGAGTGGCAATCTCAATAGCCCAAGATGGCTACAGTATTTAGATGTGCAACAACATGCATAAGGTTTCTTGCATCTATAGGACTCCGATGTTTCTGATTTTTCCCCTTACAGTTAGTGTTCTTCCCACAGTGCTTCAAAGAAAGAAAGAAAGAAAGAAAGAAAGAAAGAAAGAAAGAAAGAAAGAAAGAAAGAAAGAAAGAAAGAAAGAAAGAAAGAAAGAAAGAAAGATTGATTTCTAAAGAACATTCTAGCTGTCTAATGTGTATGTCATGGAAACGTCTGTGAGGTAAATCTGTCCTGCTTCAAAACCATTACTATAATTTGAATTTGGTTAATATCTGCTACATGCATTTGAAAAAAAAATCAGCTAAAATAATTCTTTTTTAAAAAGTTTATTATGGCAGTTTTACCATGGAAAATGCCATATTTTTCTTTCAGAAATTGTAACATGCTGAGCTTGACCACCCAGAAATATACTCTGCTCTCTCTGTGCTCATCCAATTTTTCCCCTGGTGCCACCTCTGTTGTACATGCCCAAAGTAGGTCCTTTGGATGCCAGCCCTATTAGGCAAAAGTTATTTCCTCCTCTAATTTTGCTTTCCAGCTATATCCGAAATTTTTTATACAGAAGATTATTTTGGTGGCAATTCTGCATAGCTTTCTCTTGATATAGAAAGACTTCACGTTGCTTTGCTCGTGAACTTCACGCCAAACTATAATATTAATTTCTGATTGTACTATAAGCAAGTTGTAACTCTGGCCTGAAACAAAATCGCTTCCAGTGTCCCTGCCTGAACCTAGATCCTTGTCGTTAATGAGACTCGGCGTCTCCCTCCAGGCTAGACACAAGCCAAATCCATGCAGCCGATAATGGTTTGGCATTAGAATATTCAGCATTGTAAACTTCAGGAAACTGCCAGTCTTTTGTCACTTTGTGGCAGGGTCACTCACATTCATCCTATGAATAATAAAAAAGTATGATGTAGGTGTGTGAGAACAAAGTCTTTATGCATTTGCAAAGCAATGGTAAATGCCTTGACATAAACAAGAACCTCCTGCTCGAGATGTTGTGACAATATTTTGCACAGCCTGGTGTTAATCTTACCCAAAAACAAACTAACTAGCCGAATATCAGAATTAACAAACTTACAGCACCCCAAATGGTATGGAAGATCTTCCAAAACTAACAGCATATCATATATCAGACATCCCAAATAAATACTTAGCACACCTCAGAAAGCTAGCTGAATGTTGAATTGTGCAACAGATGTTTAAATCCAGTTTCCCTCTTCTTTTCAATTTCAGTTTCCCACATGAAAAAATTGTAGTCATACCATCCTCTTTGTAATGGTATTCAGAATATTCAAAAAGAAACTACAATATACAACTCAGCTAAAATAGAAGTGCTAAAGATAGTGCTGTAATACACAAATCAGCTAAAATAGAAGAAGCAGATGCATATCCAATCCAGATGAAAATCAGTATCAAAAGCTGTCAGATTTTTCAAACCATGATTATGGCCATTTTCCTCAGTGCAGTGGTGTGTGAAGCTAACTCATAAGACTGTTGGACAAGACACACACCAATTTCATTTGCTTTGACATCTTGTTCCTACCATGGGATGCTCAGTGAAAGTCTTGACATGTTTAACATTTCCACTGTGCCTCTTGTGGTAGGAATAAAATGGGTGGAGTGCAACCATTTTCCAAAGTATTAAATGGAGTTGCTCTTTGATTTTGGCTCAGGATACCTTCCCAAGATACCCTCGTTCAGAGGTATCACTCCTCTTGGGAAGGATTTTTTTTAGTGAAAAACAGGGCAAAATGAAATAAGTAATAATAAATGTTGAAACAGATAACATGACGACCTCTTTGAAAACTAGATTACTTGTTTTTGTTTCTTCCAATTCACTGTAAAAGACCTGCTAAAGTGTTATGTTGATCACTTATAAAATGATTTTAAAAGAAATTACTTGGTATTAACAGTAAGATAAAGGTTCCCCTTGGCAATTTTTGTCCAGTCGTGTTCGACTCTAGGGGGCGGTGCTCATCCCAGTTTCCAAGCCATAGAGCCAGCGTTTTGTCTGAAGACAATCTTCCGTGGTCACATGGCCAGTGCGACTATTAACAGTGACTAGCTGCTTTAAAATAAACTGTTGCAATTGCGAACAGCTGTTCAAACATTTGTTAGCAAGTGCAGTAATAGGAAGGAAGGAAGGCAAAACTGACCCAAAATAATTAGCATTAACTCCCACAATGCCAAGCAAGTTTTTCCTGTGCTGATTAACCTGGACCATGTTGCTTGTTTGGAACCATATTTTACAGCCTGGGCCAAGTGACCAATGCAGATCATGTGAAATACAACGAAACCAGATTGCAGTCATTACAGGCTGCTAGTATTTAGACAGACATAACATGCCCATCTTGCTCTCCCAAACATGCAACCCAAAAAGATTATTATCTCCAGAATAAGCAAGTCTAACCACCACAGTTTCTCAACATGTGCAGCTCTGTGTGTGTCTGAAATACATTTTCCATATTCAGGGTATAAGCCCTTCTGGAATATTGATAAAGATGGACTTTTTTGTGTTTTATCAAAAGACTTCACACAGAAAAGACATGTGTTCTTTCATTAACTGCCAAAAGTCTCTAAAAGATGAATCATTTCTTTTTATGAAAGACGGGTATACAAAAGTTCCAAATGTTCCCCCCCCCCCCATTTCTTTCACTCTTTGTCAAACATCCAAGGGGGTGGGGATGGGAATTAATCTGTAGAACTGGAACGAGTGAGGACTGAGTAGTACTTTTTGCTTCCGTTTCTGTTTGTTGGATTACTGGCTGAAATCCTCTTCACATAATGTAAACTTATACCAGGTGTTATACCAGGCTGCCCAGGCTGAAAAATTTCAGTGCACATAAAAAAAAAAACCAACACAACCTAAGACTTTTGTTTTTATTTTTGGAGGAAAAGAAGCAAGCAGAGCCAAAAAGCAAGAGTGATAATGGGCTCCTGGGAAGCTTATTTTGAGGGGACCTGACAGGCAAGTCAGGGAGGGATGGGAAGGGAAGGGGTGTGTTGCTGAGTGTGGGTTTGTGCATGATGTCGCCCTTCTGCCTGCCTCTGCTGGGGAGATCATGCTGGAAGGCCAAGGGAGGTTGCCACCTGTGTACCTTTTAGAAGTCCCACTCTCAGGAGCATTAAGAATGATAAGATGGAGGGGGAAGAAAATACCTTGGTTTTCTGTCATCAAAACTGTCCATTCTCTTCTGCTAACCTCTACAACCATTTTTAATTAGCTGATCCAAAAACAGACTGAGGACAGAAATGTGACTGGGGAGGACAGGCTGGCAGGGAAAGAAGAACATTATTTTGACTCAATTTAGATGCACGAGCACCTCCATCCTGCCATGCTTTTACCTACAAACATTGCTGCAGCTTCTCATTGCACATGTATAGATGCGCAACGGGATTTGAGCCAATATGTGTTGAGCTCCTGGTGCTTTATTGGATCGCCTCTGTTGCCTGGCAAGTTTCATCTTGGATCTTTTGCCTTCCCCTCTCCCCCCCCCCTCTGATTTTGGGGCTGAAGTTTTCCCACCTCATTTTTTAGGTTATTTTTTTTTAACTGCTGTCAGGCAGCCCCCACATGTGCCAGCATGCTTCTTTGAGATTACTTTTTGGACTGTTTCTTCCTGATTTCTTTGGAGATTTTTTCCCCCTTCTGCTCTATTTTCTTTCCCTTTCTTTTCCTTTCCTCTTTTCTTTTCTATTGAGGTGGGGTCCTGTCCTTTCTTGAATTATTTTTGCTGCTGCCTGGGCCCGCCCTGCCCTACATGCTGCAGCCAACTGGACCCAGAGGAGAAGAGAGGAGAGGAGGTATCACGTGTTAAAAGGAAAGAGATATCACCTTAAGTACCTTGTTTTGGACTGCTTTGAGTGTTGTTGTTGTTTTAATGAGGAGGCTTTTATTTCTTGCTTATTTTTCTTGCTTTTCTTTGGGATAGGGTTAGGGTTAGGGGCTGTGTTTATTTTAATTTATCTATTTTTTCCTCTCCTCTGGAACAACCTCCCTCCGGAGATTCGTACAGCCCCCACGCTGGGTACCTTTAAAAGCCAATTAAAAACATTCAGGCCTTCCCTCCAGTCAATACTTGATTTTTCTTTTTATTATTTATTTATTTATTTATTTCTTACTCTATTTTTCTATCATAATTTGTTATTGGATGACTTATGTAATATTCTTGTGTTATTTTATTGTTTTTATGTTATATTGGAAGCTGCCTAGAGTGGTTGTATAGACCAGATGGGCGGGATACAAATCAAATCAAATCAAATCAAATCAAATCAAATCAAATCAAATCAAATCAATCAATCAATCAATCAATCAATCAATCAATCAATCAAAATGAATATATTTAAAGTGCTATATTGGTTATATTCTATATTAATATGCTGAAGATGTTGGGGGGGGGTTAGGGACATTTTGTTTGTTTCTGATGTAATGCATGGGCTGGGGAGATGGACTTTATGACTGTACCAGTGTCCAACTGGATTGTGTCTCTACACGTGGTCAGTCTTACATAGCTCAGGAGATTTCTTTCTTATAGTTCTTATTGTTGTGGATTGCTCTGGTGATTGGGTGTCCCTGTGTGCCAGGCAGTCAGTGCTTGCCTGTCTGATTCCTAGCCCTTTTTTCCACTGTGTTACCCAGACACATAGAGTCTATTGTGCTGGAGGGGAGGCACTGAACTCTCACTGATGTTTTTAATGTGATAATATAAACTAGCACTTGCATATGTCTGATGATGAGTTTTCTCTCATGTACTGCTGCCAGTTTTTGAAGTGGATTGTTTCTCTGTTACCTTGCCTCTGTTTTTTTCAAACAGTTCTAAGACTTCTTTAGGGCTTTGAGGTGCAAGAAAACACGAATGGGGAAACACAAAATGAATGACCCAAAAGAGGCCTCTCCCTTTCGTGTAACATGAAAATACTGGCACATGAAAAATTACAAAAATTAAAGAAAATTAAAGAACCACACCCCAAAAGAACCCAAAAAGAAAGAAACATAAGCATTTTTAACATCCCCACCCCTGTTAATAATTGAAGGGAAATTATCTCTAGAACTATGGAAATCTGTGTGGTCCTGGATTTATTCTGACATTGCTATAAGTCCTGTAGAGTTGGTACAGAAATCAAAATCCATCAATTTACACTTTTCCAAGCTATCAGGCCTTCCTAAATTCAAATTATGTTTCTTAAATTCTTGGACATCTCACCAAACTTTTTTTTCTGTACCTGTTTCTTTGATTAATGTGAGCTCTGGCTATATGTTTTAACATGTATAATGTCAGCTGCTCGTTATATCACTTGTTCATTATTCAGACCTTCACCATATTGTTACTTATTTGTTATACTTTCTAAACTCACAACATAACTCTGTTGTAAATCTGAGAACAGCTATTCTCCAAAAGAAGCAAGCTTCAGGGCGTCAAATGTGAAACTCCCATGTTCAAACCTAGCATTCTATCCCACACATTGTAAACTACCAAAATAAAGAAGGATTGCAAACAGAAATGATATTCTCATGGAAAGGAGATATGTTATGCCATGTAACATACATATTTACTAAGTACAGTGACCAGAGATTGGAATAACACTTTTTTTGAAACCACAACTCATATAATCTCCCAGCCAGCATGCCACTGTGTTGATTATGGGCGCTGAAGTCCCCAAAATTAACTTTTGTTATCTCTAATCATGTTTTCATGGTGCTGTGCCCTTGCCAGCTTCGTGCCCAAGATAACCAGTGATCAGCAACAAAGGCAGAAAGACAATGTATTTATCAGTAGAGAAGGTGTCACACAGCCCCAGGCTCCTCTGTATGTTCTCCCTAACAAACAGATTTACCTTTGGGCATGACAGTTTCTCTTGTCTCCACTTCCACTGCCACCAGAGGAAATCCTTAATTACCAATTAGGACCACAGAATCAATCGTGTCAAATATAACATTGTTTCTTAATAGATGAACATATTTAAGAATCAAGGAAATCATAGATGGAATTGTATTTGGTATCCATTAAACTTCATTTAACTTAGAAATATGCTGGTTACTTTGTATTTAGTTTCAATCACTTTATAACAGTTGCATTCAGTTGTCTTATACGTTTCTTTTCAAGTGTTTCTTTCCAAAACAAATTCTTCCAACTACCTCTTTCCCTAACTCCTGACTAACTGTCCTATCTCATCACTAACCAACGTTCCTAACTCCTGGCTAACTGAAATCCTAACTCTAACTGAAACTCTAACTGTCCTCCATTCTCTTATATTTCCTGGTTCCGCCCTCTTGCACAACCATTGGCTACTGAACCATTATTCCATTGTGAAGAGTTTCTGACCTGTCCATCACAGAAGGCATTACATACCAGCTCTTAAACAAGACTTCCAGAAGCCCTAGAGACCATGGCTAATGGTCCAGGCTTCTGCGAGCTGTACTTCAAGGGGAACTGGGGACCCATGTTTAGCAATGAATGCAGTGAGGGCAAGCTTGACAGAGAGAAATTGTTTTCCAGTAGCGTCATCCATATTGGCACTAACAGTGGGAACAGTTTTTTTAAAAGGATCAGAAACTAAGGTTTAATGCTAAGGTTCATTATTTGTTCCTAATATTTTAGGCATGCCATCTCTGCACCAGATGAATGCTAACACCAGATAAAAGGGTTCCACGCCTTACCCTTTTGTGCACAACCATCTTGGTAAAACTGCATAAAAGTGAGAAAACCAGAGAAGGGACTAGGTGACTGTGTTTTCTTCTACAAAAACACTGATGAATCTAACAGAAACCTAATGGAAACTGCTGTTGTTCTGACTGGAACAGAAGAATACTTTCTGGTAAAACTGTTGTACGCAGTAAAAGTCAACCCAAATTATTGAGCCAAAAGCCATGAAATCACTCCTTAAAAAACAAAAGAGGTTAGTGCCTAAGCACAGCTGTGGCAGTAATTTAAACTAATAATATTATGAAAGACAGAAGTGTTTTTCAAAAGCAAAATGAAGAACAGCCTTTAAAAAGCTGTTTTAACACTTCCAGACACACACCCTCTTTTACCCAGCAAAGTCCTAGCAAAATAGACACATTTTTTGAGAATCTCTGTTTTAAAGTATTTTAGAAAGAAACATGCAAAATGTTGCCATGTGCCCTCTACAGACATGATGTGGGAAACAGATATTATATTTTCAGGTATTGGAATACATACTTATATATATTTACTTAGTTATTATATATCAGAATGCAGTACCTAAAACTGAGAATCATTTTTTCATCCTTCTCTGAAGTATCAGATGTAAAAAAATGTGATGGGAAGTATTATGGAGGTATATCAAAATAGGACACAATGAGTTCAGTGGTTCCCAACCCTGGGCCCCCAGATGTTCTTGGACTAAAACTCCCAAAAGCTTTCACCACAAGCTGTGCTGGACAGGATTTATGAGAGTTGTAGTCTAATAGCACTTGGGACCCAAGGTTGGGAAGCACTGAATTAGTTGGAGAACTCCCAAGATAAAATTAGCTTGCAATTCCATATAATAATGTCAGTTTTCCACTTTAATCTGCCTGAAAGGCCCTCCCTACCTCCTACATATACACCAGCTGCAAAAGATGATATCATCCCCAATCACTCAGCATGCTGTACATAGAGCCGCTCATCAGCAAGGAGCAAAAAGAGGGGGATAAACACTCTATTATTTTCTAGTGACAGGAAGCCAATACACGGTGCAATCAAAAATAAGGCAGATGTGAAGCAACCCAAAAACTAGCATATCTGCACATAATTTCATAATTCTGTTGTCTGTGAGTCAATTCCTATGAGGGAAATCATCACTCTAGTTATTATAGTTTTTATTAAGTTTGTGCAAAGCTTCAATGATGAAGGGAATGTAAAAATGGCCCTTTACAGGTTGACTGGATGGTGATAGCTTCATGCTGTTTCCTTCAGCTTCTGCCAAGAAAGTTTATATATTTTCTGTTGGACTTTTGCTCTCTTCTGTGCCTTTTAAAATGTGTTGCCCCCAAATCCTGTCAGGCTCCTAAGATAAGTGTTTTAGATGGGATGGAGGTAGGGCTTTGGCAAGAATCCAGAGGTGTACTTCTGGTGGATCCCACTGCTTCCACCAGTATCAAGAGTCTCCTCTCTTTCCTGCAGCCCTGTGCACACTCTAAAAAGCTGAAGCAGAGGAATGGGAAAACCCCTAGAATAGATATTTTGGCACCTTGCATGGCTGCATCAGAAAGGGGAGGAAAAAAGCACTACTGGACTTTGACCCAAGTTCCTCTACCTACTATGATCAATTAACATAAGAAGAACCCTACTGGATCAGGTCAAGGGCCCATCTAGTCCAGCTTCCTGTATCTCACAGTGGGCCCACCAGATGCCTTTGGGAGCACATGGGACAACTAGATACCTCTTTCCTGATACCACTCCCCTGCATCAGGCATTTGGAGGTACTTTCCTTTTAAGCCTGGAGATTATACATCCCCATCATGTCTTGGAACCTGTTATGGACTTTTCCTCCAGAAATCTGTCCAATCACCTTTTAGATGCCACCACCACATCCTGTGGTAAGGAGTTCCACAGACTAACAGCACGCTGGGTAAAGAAATCTTTTCTTTTGTCTGTTCTCACTCTCCCAACACTCAATTGGATTGGATGTCCCCTGGGTCTGGTATTGCGTGAGAGAGAAAAGAGCTTCCCTCTATCCACTTTATCCATCCCCTGCATAATTTTAAATGTCTCAATCATGTTCCCCCCCCCTTGGGCACCTTTTCGCTAGACTAAAGAGCCCCAAAGGCTGTAGCCTTTCCTCATAAGGGAAGTGCCCCAGCCCAGTCATCATTTTAGTTGCTCTCTTATGCACTTTTTCCATTTCCACTATGTCTTTTCTTAGGTGTGGCGGCCAGAACTGTACGCAATACTACAGGTATTCTCCTTGCCAGGATTTTGTACAATGGCATTATAATGTTGGCTGTTTTATTTTCAGTATCCTTTTTAATGATACCTAGCATGGAATTGGCCTTCTTCACTGCCACCACACACTGGAGGTGTGACTGTGCAATTAGGTATGAGTGTGTATCTCTCCTTCCATTCTTTGACATTCTGTCACTTTCTTTAGCTACAAGAGTCTTGCCTCAATGCAGCAGGCCTTTCAGAGTTAAGACAACTGCAGCTCTAATTTGAGTGGAAGATGAAGAGGACCAATTTACCTCAGATTTTGCTGGGGAAAATTTTGACTTAATAACACATATGCATCATTCTTTACTGGTGTGGTGCATACATTTTATAAATCTGTCACACACAGTATAGTCAGTGCTATAGACCGTTCTTCTGTATTCATGATTTTGGTCTTCTCAACATTCAGTTGAATTCCTGGTTTGGCACTTTCTTCTTTCACTTTGCCTAAAAGTCATTTCAAGTCATTGCTGCTTTTTAAAGACGACTAAAATAATAATTACAGAAGGACTATGCAATTGATGTTGAAGAAACTGAAATTATTAAATATTTTCTATACCTTGACTTAATCATCAATCCACATGGAGTCTAAAGCCAAGAAATCAGAAGACTGCGACTCAGAAGGGCGGCAATGAAGGAATTAGAAAAGACTGTCCAGTTTAAGAAGGTGTCAGGGAGACCAAGACCAAGATAATCCATTATTACATTCCTGATTATTATGTATGGACATGAAAGCAGGAGAGTAAAGAAAGTTGATTGGTAAAAAAGGATTCATTTGAAATATAGTACTGGAGAAGAGTTTTGAAGATACCCTGGACTGCCGGAAAGATGTACAAGTGGGTCCTGGAACAAGTCAACCCAGAACTATCTTTGGAGGAAAACAATTATAAAACTGAGGCTGTCATACTTTGGACACATCATGAGAAAGAAGGATTCTCTGGAAAATACAATAATATGGGAAAGGTTGAGAGCAGCAAATACAAAATGGCTTGGCTCTCTAAAGGAAGCCACAGGCTTAAAAGAGCTGAGGAAAGGACATTTTGGAGATCACTCATACATAGGATTGCCACAGAGGCACATCAACCATCCTTCCCAGTAAAAGTGGGAAAGGAGTAAGAATTTGCCTGTTTTAAGTGGAGTAGATGAAGTTCTTAGAAATGTTCAGGGCAGGTTTACTGGCCTCAGTTTAGATGAGGCGACAAAATGGGGGGGGGGGGAGTGCTGTTTCTTGATTTGGTTCTACAGTATATTACAACAGAAAGCAAAGAAACCTCATAGAAATCTGGGCCACACCAAAGCTCAAATACTGATCTTTGATGAATGCTTCTAGAAAATCTGTACAGTATATTAAATACTGTTAGGTGATATTTAGGAGCCTCCGTTGTAAACTATACAGAGAGATATATTACATCAGGAATGGCAGAGTTCCCACCAGATGTGCATGCTTGGGGGATGCTCAAACAACATGCCATGAACATCCAATTCCTAAGCATTCAATATCTGATGATGAGCCTCCATTGTTTGCTTTGGCTAAGGTTGTTTAAGTTGGAGATGCTCCATCAAAGAGATTTCCTTTGGCTGGAGATAGTTAATAGTTAATAGATAGCAGCAGGTCTAAGCAACCATGTCTGGGAGAGGAACTTTTTTTCTTAGCAAGCTCTGCCACAATCTGTTTTTTTTAGTACCTCCTGAGGGGTAATGTAGACAGCTGATGAAACACTCCCAAAGCCAAGTCATCAAGCCAGATTCTATTTTAAAAAAAACGAATCCTCTACTCTTCTATCTCCAAAGTTACATGCAGACCTTTAGAAATAGTTGCTTTTTGGGCTGCAATTTTCAGAATGCCCCAGAGGGCAAGAGGCAGGTTGGTGGCTGTTATTGTTTTAAAAAAAAAGTAGTTTTTCCAGCACTGACTGTGGACCTGTTAAGCAGATGTCGCAAACAGAACTTCAGTAATTCAGTGTTCAACAATACTTACTCACACAGGAGAACACCATTTTCTAAACCTGCCCGAAAATCTTTGTCACCAAAGCTTCTTCCCGTTACTTGCTGCAAAAGAAGAGAGAAGAAATCAGTCCATCAAATGGCAATGTTCTGTTCTGTTTCTTATTTTTTGAACAGTAATGATATTATTCATGCGCATGCTGGCTGGGGATGGTAGGAAATGTGGTCCATCAAACACGGAGCACACCAGCTCAAGGAAGGCTGCTTTGCAGCAAAGCAATGTTTGTGGAAGTTCTACAATAACACCTTTGGTTCTTCCTATGTACCACCCAGACATTTATTTTTAATCTATGGCTTAACAGGTAATAGAAAGGGTTCTCTACTGAGCAAATTAAATGAAATTAATATAGTTTAATTTTACTTAACCAGTCACTGACATCAGCTGGTAAAGACGCAAGCACTCATAACCAATAGAGTATCTAACACAAAACTGTCTTTTTAATACATTTTATCATATAATGTCCCCATATGTTGATTTACTGAGATATTCCTCCTACTCGTGACAGACTCTCATCTTCTTGTATTTAATGAAGAAAGCACTTGCTAGTGACATCTGACATCACAGAGGGCTCTGTATTGTTTTTTTTAAGTTTTAATCTTTATTGCATTTTTTAAAACATTATAAAAATAAGTAAATAATTATCACAATACACAGAGGGCTCTGTATGCTTTGGGATTTTTTTTAAAAAAACAAACAAACTTGCTCCAACTCACAACGGACAACTTACAGCCTGGTGGAGAATACACAGATGTCATACAACACACTATTGACAAACACACAATTGTACTTGCACTACTTCTAAGCACACACTGAAAAATAAATCATAGATTGCAGTTTGTATGTTACTTTGAACAGGCTCAGAGGAGGGAAATTTATTTTCAAGACGTTGGAATGAGGGACATGGGGAAAGGCCACATAAAGCTCCTGCAAGCCTAATGAGGACCTCAGGCAGCACATTGTCTACCCCTACTCTAAACATACTACAACTTGGCACACTCAAATGATACGAGTCACTCAGTTACCCTTCCAGACACATCCAGAGACCACCACCATCCTCCTTTCCTCCCCCATCTCAACTTCAACTGCTGCCATTGCAGGGCCCACTTCTTATTGTGAAACACCCATACACTTTACTCTGTTACACAACATCAGCAGCTTATTGTGAAGATGCTGGGGTGGTGGTAGACATGAAAGTGAAACTTAGAGGTTTCTACACAGGCCTTTTGCCTGAACAACAGCAAACTTTGCCTTTGTCCACCCTCTTAAAATATGCATAAGATCTCAAGATTGTATCTCGTGCTCTATTCTTGCCTGAGCCATTGGTCAAGTCTTTGATAAGATTTAAAAAGCACACACACACACAATAATGAACAGGAAAAGGCTGCTTTTTATGTGAGCTCATGATTAAAATAAGAAAACCAAAGATAAATATAATTTGTCATCAAATCTAAATTTCAACAAGAAACGGTATGAGCATCATCTTGATGATATTTCTCCCAGTAAAGGGGTTACATGTAGTTTTGACCGTAGAATTATTCTATGGTTTGAGAGTAATCACAGATGAAATGTTTGCCCATTGAAAAAATGATCCACACAAAGATCAAGTGTATGGACACTCATTACCTAAACATTTTTTCAAATTTTTATTTTTTAAATTTCCAAAACAAACACAAGAATACAAAATACTTACTAATACAATCTGAAACACAGTGCACCCCCCTACCCACTGGACCCTTTGGAGCAATACTTTTATTACGAACCTCCTTTTCAAAATTGTATTGATTGTTGCTCAGAGGCTTTCCCCTTTCCTTTCACTAATTACAAATTCAATAAATGTACCCCAAATGAGGGACGTGGTGGCGCTGTGGGCTAAACCACAGAAGCCTGTGCTGCAGGGTCAGAAGACCAAGCAGTTGTAAGATCGAATCCATGCGACGGAGTGAGCATCCGTCACTTGTCCTAGCTCCCGCCAACCCAGCGGTTCGAAAGCATGCAAATGCGAGTAGATTAATAGGGACCATTTCGGTGGGAAGGTAACAGCGTTCCGTGTCTAAGTCACACTGGCCATGTGACCACGGAAGATTGCCTTTGGACAAAACGCTGGCTCTATGGCTTGGAAATGGGGATGAGCACCGCCCCCTAGAGTCGAACACGACTGGACAAAAATTGTCAAGGGGAACCTCTTTACCTTACCCCAAATAGCGTAAAAAATACTTAAACTTATTTCCCCTTTTCATTTTAAATTCAGTAGTCAATTTGTCATTTAACGCAATGTCCCATACTTCATTATACCAATCTCCTAATTTAATATCATTTTTATCTTTCCAGAAGCTAGCTATTCATATTCTAGCTCTAGCACTTGTCATAAAATTAGAAATCAATTCCTTTGAGCAATAAACAAGTTCTATCTTATCAAAAATTGACAGCAAAGCAATTTTAGAATTAAGTTCGATATCTTTTCCAAATATATCACTGTGGCGGACAGCCCACACATCACTCCTGTCAGTCATTTTAGAGCTCTAGTGTAGGAGCCTATGACAGGACAGGAGGGGCGGAGTCAACAGAACTGGGTGAGACAGAGAATCAGTTAGGGAATATATTGAGTATATTGAATATATTGAGACGTTGATTAAAGTGAATGAATACAAGCAAGCTTACATGTAATCAAATCCACATTTATCTCTCTCTCCCTCTCCCTCCCTCTCCCTCCCTCCCTCCATCTCTCTCTCCCTCTCCCTCTCCTTCCCTCTCTCCCTCCCTCTCTCCCCCCCTCTCCTTCTCCCTCTCCCTCTCTCCTCCCTCGCTCTCCCTCCCTCCTTCCCTCTCTCGCTCTCTTATGCTCTGCCCTAGTTGTGACATTGTATGTATAAGTGAGGATACACCGCTCCCTAACATGGCAGAAGACAGAATCAAGTGTCAGGGCACAAAACACCACTTTGTGCTCTCTCTGCCAATGTACTGCAGGGCCAAAAGTTCACAAACAAGGTAGGAAAAGGAGCATAGAGAGCAAATGGAAAAATATCAGCAAAGCATAATGTGCAGAAACATGTCTATACATACCATCACTAAATTGTTGCTTCCATATACTGTATTAATTTAGCACTAGGACTATTGTAGCAAAATCATAGGCCAAAAAAAGCCAAAAAGAAGAACAACTCTCACAAATTGTGGAAAGAGAAAAAAATCCCATCATACATATGCATGCGTATGCACCCAGCAACATCCTTTTGAAAACTCCACCTTTTCCCCTACCACTACAGTGCTCTTTAATTAGCCCCAGAGGCTTGACAGCAAACCATAAGAGAGCCAGGGATCAAGCAGGTAAAGATGGTGGTATAAAGGGGGAGGGGGCTTGTGAGTAGGTATCAAATCACTTTGAATTGAAGAGCCAGTGTGGACACTGGCACCAAAATAGCCCAGGCTCTTCCTGTGGCCACCTAAACCAAATGTAACCACGAAACAGACTGTGACTCAAGCCAATGCAAAACTGAATCAGACCAATTCGGCTGGTGAATTTAGTCATGCCCAGTGTCTATAAGGCGTGACTAAATTGCTCATCTCTATGGGTGTGCATGTGTAAAGAAATACATGTTCCTATATAAGGTGCCAGATCAATACCAAAAAATTGCTATTGCATGACCACTGAACAAAACCAAAGTACACAATTCTTATCAGCATGCATCAGCTCATGTTACTAAGGCTTAGCATGATCCACTGCATTAAACTAACAAGCCCCAGGTGTCAGAATAGCTTGCAGTAAGGGGAGGGGGGGAGAGGGGAGGGTTACCAAGACCAAAACAGATTCCATCCCCAGGTGATTTTTTAAATGCCACAAGATATTGGAAGCCAACTGAATGGGCAATGCCAAAGCTTAATAAGACCCTAATGTGCTTGTAATGTGATTATTTGGTCCCTATGCGAACAAGCAAGGAAGGAAGTTTATTTCCAGCAATACATGGCCATAAAGAGATCATTTGACTAAGAAAGAATATAAGGATTACAGTTGATAAAACATCTATTTATCTGTTCATTTGCACTAAATAGCTTCCATATTGCTCTGTTTATAGAAAAATAGTTCAAACACATGTGTGCCAGATCCTCAAGCAAAGATTTCCTTTGCTCCAGAATGCTATGATAAGCTGAAATAGTTAGAGAGATTATCCTAAAGAGGTGGAGGCTGAAATGCATAGACTTCTTGCTCAGGTTTAATTTAAATTACTTGTGGGTAGATTGTAGCTTGCAAGCCTTTTCTGGAATAAGTGGCTTGTGAACTGCAGTATTTGCCTCTTTGTCAGGCAGAAGCTTGTACTTACCACCTAAGTAAGGTGAAGGAAGCCTTCACAGATGATCGCATTATTTTTTTAAAAACTCTGATTCACTCATGTAGATAGCCACGTAAAAAACAAATAAACAAAACAAACAATTCTTTCAGATTATCATGAAATCCTTCCCCTGCATTGCATGGCTGTACCACACAAGAACTGACTAGAGTGATAACCTGTCCACCAAATCAAATTCCTTAAATCTGTTCTTCACTTCCACTGTGTATTCATAAGGGATTTGGTTTAGATTGTACCTGACTAGCCCAGTGGTTTTTCCTACTCTCTTCAGTTTAAGCTTGAATTTTGCTATGAGAAGCTGATGATCAGAGTCACAATCAGCTCCAGGTCTTCTTCTCGCTGACTGTATAGAGCTTCTCCATCTTTGTCTGCAGAGAACATAATCAATCTGATTTCAGTATTGCCCATCTGGTGATGTCCATGTTTAGTCGCCTCTTGTGTTGTTGGAAAAGAGTGTTTGTGATGGGCAGTTTGTTCTCTTGACAACACTCTATTAGCATTTGCCCTGCTTCGGTTTGAACTCCAAGGCCAAACTTACCTGTTGTTCCTTTTATCTCTTGACTCCATACTTTAGCATTCCAGTCCCCTAGAATGAGAAGAACATCTTTCTTTGGTGTCAGTTCTAGAAGGTGTTGTAAGTCTTCATAGAATTGGTCAATTTCAGCCTCTTCAGCATTGGTGGTTGCTGCATAAACTTGGATTACTGTGATGTTGAATGGTCTGCCTTGGATTTGTATTGAAATCATTCTATCATTTTGAGATTGTAGCCCAATATAGAGCTTTTCCCAATCTTTTGTTGACTATGAGGGCTACTTCATTCCTTCTATGGGAGTCTTGCCCACAATAGTAGATATGATAATCGTCTGAATTCAATTTGCCCATTCCCATCTATTTTAGTTCACTGATGCCCAGGATATCAATGTTTATTCTTGTCATCTCCTGTTTGACTACATCCAGCTTACCAAGGTTTATAAATCTTACATTCCAGGTTCCTGTCCAGTGTTTTTCTTTGCAACATTGGACTTTCCTTTCACTTCCAGGCACGTCCACAGCTGAGCATCCTTTCGGCTTTGGCCCAACCACTTCATTAGCTCTGGAGCTACTTGTACTTGTTCTCCGCTCTTCCTCAGTAGCATGTTGGACACCTTCCAACCTGAGGGGCTCATCTTCCAGCATCATATCTTTTAGCCTTTTGTTTCTGTTCGTGGAGTTTTCTTGGCAAAGATACTGGAATGGCTTGCCAGTTCCTGCTCCAGGTGGATTGCGTTTAGTCAGAATTCTCCACTGTGACCTGTCTGTCTTGGGTGTCCCTGCACGGCATAGCCCATAGCTTCTCTGAATTAATCAAGCCCCTTCGCCACAAGAAGGCAGCAATCTGTGAAGGGGGCCTTGAGCCTCTAAAATGGAGCAAAGCTTTCTTTCCTTTCATCCATTTTGCTTCCTTTACTTGCTTATTTGTACTGCTGATGGGGAAGCAGTTGCACAAGGTATTTAAGCATTAAGAAAACAGGGTTTTTGTATCTTTCAAGTTTATTTATTTATACATATCAAATGCTCACAGATAGCATTTTATAGTTTAGAGGCAAGTGTGTGAGACTCTGATGGGAAACACAAAAGTTAACATTCCCCAAAATCTCAATATATTCATTTGAATTTTTCCACTACTCTCTATCAGCCAGAAGAGTAGTTTCCCCACAATTTAAAGAATAGTGGGGGGTTTTTTTAAAATAGGATAAAAATGAAAGTAGCAATATGATCTAGATTTTAAAACTATGCTTCAAAATTCTGGAACTTAGGAACCTAGGCAAATAACATGAATCTTTCCTTTCTCTGGAAAGAAATCCCATTCAGCAGAAAACCAGCACAAAACCCTGGGACTCCAACCTTTTTTTAACCAAAAATGACAAAGCCATGCTTTCCATTAACTTCCAACAGAGAAGAGCCTCCGAGAAAGATCTAACAGCCAACAGGCCTGTGTGCTTTAAATAAAAGCAGATCTCTAGCTGTTTTGATATGCCTCAGAATATAAAGTGTTACACTTCAGTGCCGTTCTCCTCATCTGACTAATGATTATTTTGTAGAATAAATTAGGCAAAACGAAAGGAGTTATGCAAATTTCCTCAATTGCACAGTTTATATCAATCACGAATTTTCTTGGCAAAAAAAGTTTAGACAGCCTGAGTGAATTTTAATTTTTTTTAAGGAACATCCATGTTTTGAAGGATCATCTAGGTGAAAACTTCCTGCACAGCTGGTCACTGCTGTTCTGTCAAGGAAGTGTGAGAACCACCATCTGCAAATGTGTGACATTCTCCAGAGGGCCCCCGCCCATCATTCATCACAATCATTTTAAGATGTTATACTGATTAGAGAGCGGCAATGCACAGGCTGGAGTGATAACCGTCTTATTTGAGAGGGGTAGCCTTTCTGTATGGCAGATCAAGCTATCTGTCTAGGTAGCCAAATAATATAATTTTGCAAGAGTGTTCCATGGGTCCAGACAAAATTCTTTCCCATTGTCTGCCACATACTTTCTACACATGAAAGATGCCAGGGACTGAACTTGGGCTTTTCTATATGTAAAGCACATGCTATAGAACTGAGTTCTGGCGCCTTTTCAAATGTGAACATATACACATTCATTGCTCCATAGATTCATTTTAGTTAAATCTGTTCATTTCCATGCTCTCCTATTAACCTACTATTTGGGCATCCTAAAGTTCAACAAAGCCAGCTCCTGCCATGCTTTGTTTTACTGCATCAGTGAAAGAATAGGACATGTCGCACTTCACACTCTTCTAAATCCATACAGCTAAGCATTTAATGGGCAGATCCTACTCATCCACAATTGAAAATGACACACCGAGGAGTGAGAGGTCTCTTTTGTTATGTCTGGTGCCAGCATAAAGAGGATTGTGAGGGCAAACCAAGGAACAATATTAGCGGGTGGGGGTGGGGAGGAATACTGCATTCATTAGAACCTAGCTGTACCAGTCTAAGAATTCAATGTATTCAATAGCCTTGTATATTACACATTGCCATACTGTCAGTGGTTTTCAAATTTTCCATTATTAGGAAACGATGCTACAGAAACCATACACACTACAAAGTACGTACTACGGAACATGCACTAAAACACAATTTGCATCCAGGTCACTGGCAGGACCTTGAAGTTAATAACTCCACTGATTCAGAGGTTTCAGCACCTCTTATCATCATCATCATAATCATTATCATCATCTTGTGCTGTACTCAAAATTCCACAAATGCCTTGAGCAGACAATATTGCTTCCCCATGTTTCAGTACATACATGAGGTATTGTGTAGAATGGATTTTGCTGAAAAATAGCTTTCTTTAAAACACATTATTTCAGCACATGAAGACAGCCTGTTGAGAATTGTCAAACCTCAGGAGATTTCTCATCCCCAATGCAAAACAATAACCAATTTTTTTGGTTTTGTTGTTGAGTATAGCATGCATTGTCAAGTTACTTAACAGTGACCCTAGTAGGGTTTTCATAGTATGTGAGACATTCAAGGAGTGGTTTACCACTATCACACATATCTTGTGTGTTTCCATGGCCAAGTAGGGATTCAAACCCAGGTTACTCTGGTCCAACATTCTACCCACTATACCACACTGGCTCTCAACAAATGAGGTTTGCATAAACCAGACAAAAGCAGAATAGAGTCTTTTCCCTTTGTGAAGCAAAACACACAGAGAAAAGAGGCAAAATGGAAAGGCTGATTGGTTAGAAAGATCTGAAAAATACATCTGATGCGTCTAACGTTCCATGCAAAATAGTAGCAGCTATGGTTTATAGTCAGGCAATTCTCACAATTCATGCAAAAATTCCAAAATTCTGAATAAGACCAACAGATGAGAAGAACTGTAGCTGAAGAGGAGACGTTCGTATTCACAAATGTGAGAATCAGGCAAACAATGATTTATGTCCATAGGAACCAGGAAGACACTATGTTTATTTCACCATTCCCAGTCAAAAGAAAGCACAGACAGATCTCCCGAATTTGGCACATGATCTTGAAGGCGAGGTAAAAGGCCACCCTTAAAGCATTTGTAAACAAGACTGTGTACACTGGACCCTAGGATAACCTACATATAACAATTCAGTTTTGCCATTAATTTTTTTTTCATCCGCAGTCTTGCTTGGTCTGCAATGCATAAATACTACAGTATTGTCAACATATTTTGATTCAGTATTGTGGTAATATATAACAGTAGGTTATCATCACCTTTAGAGAAATAAGTCGTAAAGCAATTATCTTCCAAAGGATTTCTCCCTAGTGAGAGGGAGGGACAATTTTAGAATTAATATAATAATTTAAAGTAATTGCTTACATGGTCAACCTACAGCACCTATCTGTGACTAATGGTGCAATTTTAGACAAAATGGAATTATTTATCAATGTCTACATAAGCAGGAATGGAAACATCAATTTATTGCTGGCTTATCCAATCAAGATCGTTTGCAGCACTGTGAAGTAGCAATTGCTCAATTGCTTTAATTCATCCCTGCTGCTCTAGATACAGGGGAGGTTTTGTTTGCAGGACATGGACTGGGGAGATGCTGTCTCAAACAATAACCAGCTCTCTTTTTTTATTGTTAGAACACCTGCTGCCTCCGTCAATACAGGCTCATTTATTATGCAGCATGTGCTTGTGGAGATGGGACTACAAGCAGTAATTTTGAAATAGAGTATCAATGCAAAGAAATGAAAAGGGTGATTTCTCACTTTGCTTCCAAGCATGATTCTTTGATTTCTGTTGCCCTGTTTCCCGAAAATAAGACCTGACCTGAAAATAAACCCTACTGTGATTTTTCAGGAGGCTCATAATATAAGCCCTACCCCCAAAATAAGCCGCAGTTGAAACCCCACCCTCCACCATTGTGCAGCAACCAGAAGATGACATGACTATAAAATAAAACATCCCCTGAAAATAAGCCCTAATGAGTTTTTTGGAGCAAAAATTAATATAAGACTGTCTTATTTTCGGAGAAACGGGGTAATATTGTTCCTTTACGCTCAGAACCAAAGTTCTTTTCAAAAGAGAAAGAATGAAAGCATCCCAATTATTAACAGCCTTCTGTCTTTATTTCAAGGGTAGGAACAATCCAGATCTTATAAAATCATTATCAGAACTTTCAATATGCTTGGGGATGAGTCATAATGCATCCAAGATAGCTCAGAAGTAAAAATCACACTACTGTACATTCTAAAACTTAAGCCGATTTCATTTTTAAAAAAATAACCAGAAAAACACGTGAATGAGGGAGGGTTACCATTTACTAGATCAAAAAATATCATCCAGATGGCCATGCCCTGA
Organism: Pogona vitticeps; assembly: GCF_051106095.1. NCBI lineage: Eukaryota > Metazoa > Chordata > Lepidosauria > Squamata > Agamidae > Pogona > Pogona vitticeps. Next base: position 74,260,460 of record NC_135787.1, read on the forward strand.
TTTTTTGTACATTATCTGAACGTGCTCTGTTCTCTCACACTCCCTTTCCTTTATCGCTTCTGTTCCACTGAACCTTAAAGCACAGTTTGGATAGCATGGCAAACTGTAGTTTACTGGCACACACCTCATTTTTGCCCCAATAAACCATGGCTAAATTCTGTTGCTTACTATAGCAAGTTGTAAGTCGAGTAGGTCCAGTTGAATCAATGGAACATACAGAAGGGTTGACTCACCAAATATCCACTGATTCAGTGGGCCCTACTCTAGCATGACTTACTTACTACACTAAGCATCTTGTTTTAAAGCATATGCATATAGTTGCTGTATTAATTATTGAGAATAAATACTTGCATCATTGCCTGATAGACATTCACTGTTATGGAAGAAAGGAAACACCATGCTCAGTATGTGCTTTACTGAACTTTTCTTGCCCTTTCACTTCTTGTTCATGGTGTGATAAGAGAGGACAGCCTTCAATGTATACAATGGCCACATTAAGACTGGGAAATAATACTTTTTAGAATGTACAATGCGGTGGGGAATCATGGGGTCAAAATCAGCATAGTTAGGACCAAAACATGATTTTTAGCCACTTTAAGTAGATGAGGAATCTACCCTGCTGAACTAGACCTCTCATTACCCATCACCATTGGGCCATGATGACTAGGATTGATTACCAGGAGTAGGGGCCACAGGTTTCTCACATCTACAAAATGCAGCGAAGTTTCTCAACCCAAATCAAATACTCAGTATAATCTGTCTGAAATGCCAGGCATGCCTGTCTACTTAGTAGCTTAATAGCCACATGGAAATGCACAGCTCTTACATACAAAAGCAACTCCCACTTTATTGTCAGACAGCATTACAGCATTCCTAAAACAGTCATTTCAGCAGGAAATGCTGGGACATCTCTCTATAGGAGGTGATGTTACAAGAGAACATATTCCATACAGCGCATGGTCTTGCTCTCCTTCCTTCATTCTCAATTTCCGCCCTGCCCTAAATTGCTCAGAAAGGGGTGAAGACAGGGGGCAGAGCTACTAGTGGAACACCTTGTCAGAAGCCAGGCAAAAACAAAAGAAAAATAAAAAATAAAGAAAACAAAAACATTGTGCCATTGCTAGCTTAGGCTTATTTATTTATTAATTACAATTATTTATATACCCCTTTTCTCTGCATAGGGACTCAAGGTGCCTTACAATACTCAGATACCACAACAGATTTTTAAAAAACTATATAAATATCATATTTAAAAAGACAAACATATATTGAGATTATAAATCAAGTTTTTTTAAAAAAATGTTTTTAAAATTTCCAAAACAAACACAAGAAAATAAAATACTTACTGATACAATCTAAAACACAGTGCACCCCCATACCCAGGGGGTCCTTTGGAGCAATACTTTTATTACGAACCTCCTTTTCAAAATTGTATTGATTGTTGCTTAGAGGCTTTCCCCTTTCCTTTCACTAATTACAAATTCAATAAATCTACCCCAAATAGCGTAAAAAATACTTAAACTTATTTCCCCTCTTTTCATTTTAAGTTCAGTAGTCAATTTATCATTTAATGCAATGTCCCATACTTCATTATACCAATCTCCTAATTTAATATTATTTTTATCTTTCCAGAAGCTAGCTATTCCTATTCTAGCTCTAGCACTTGTCATAAAATTAGAAATCAATTCCTTTGAGCAATAAGCAAGTTCTATCTTATCAAAAATTGACAGCAAACCAATTTTAGAATTAAGTTCGATATCTTTTCCAAATATATCACATAGTTCCTTAAAAATCAATTTCCAAAATTTCTGAATCAATTTACACTCCCACCACATATGATAGTATTTGCCAATTTCTTCATCATATTTCCAACAGGCCTTAGAATAGTCTGAATTTATTATGTTCAATTTCACCGGAGTCATGTGCCACCTTAAACTATTTTTTTTATTTCCTTTATTCTTAGCGACATTAATCTTAAAACTCTCATCTTCCAAATTTTTGTCCTATCCTCTGTTTTAATTTCTGTCTTTAAATCATGTTCCCAAATTGATTTCAAACCTTCTATTTCAGTCTATTTTTCCTCTTGTTCCAAAATTAGGTTATAAATTCTACTTACTACTCCCTTCCTCAAAGCATCTTTCTGCATGTCTTCATGTGATAACAGAAATTGTTCACACTTAGTACATTCTCTACATGTGCCATTAGTCTTCAGCCATTCATTTGTACAACTGTCTAACTGGATATAATTATACCACAATAGCTTATTAGTTTGAAGTTTAACTATAATCTGATCCTTTGATCTCATTTTAATCATCCAATCCTTCTATCTGACAACTTTTTTAATGCGTAAACAAATCAGCTAAACCTTTCACGTTTGCTGGGAAATTTTCTATTTTGGTCACTAATTTTAGTGGTGAAGTAAAGGGACATAACTTTTTTATTTTATATTGTTCCATACATTTAACATGTTTCTTTAAAAAGGGTTGTTAACCTGATTTATTGTATTTCTTTTTACTACATTAAACAAATATTTTTCAATATTCCCATTTATTTCTGAGGATTCCATATCCCACTAAATTAACCTTCCTTTGTTATATATAACATCTCCAATAAATCTTACTTGATTCACTATATAATAATTTTTTATATTAGGAATACCTAAACCTCCATTTTTGAGCCTTATACCAATATTTTTTATTTATTCTTGATTTTTTTTACCTTCATTACAAAATTCATTAATTAATCCCTGCCAATACTTAAAATCTTCTTCTTCTAATTGTATTGGGAGCATCCTGAATAAAAAAAGGAATATCTGATAATATTTTCTCTGGATCATAGCAATTCTCCCAAACCACAATAGCTTCAATTTAGAGTACTCCTGCAATTTATCTTTAATATCACTTTTTAATTGGTTAAAATTTTGCTCCATTAATTGTTGAATTACTTTAACTATATTTATACCTAAATATTTAATATAATTATACATTTTAAAACCATTTTTATTTACAAATGTATCTTGTTCATATTTACTGTAATTAAACATCATTATTTGTGTTTTTGCCAGTTAATAGTTGATCCTGTTATTTCCCCAAATTTTTCTAAATGATTTTTAATTTTATCCATACTTTCTAATGGGTTTTTAATGGTCAATAATGAATCATCAGCAAATAAATCTTTAAAGCTTCTGCTTATGGGGCAGAGGTTTCATTTGTTGGTGTTGCTGTGTGCCAGTACACTCCCAGTATTTTTCCATGTATAAGACTATACTTTGGTCTAAAATCTTCAGGGTCGTCTTATACACAGAAGTAAGCTGAGGAGAGAACAAAAACTAGTGGAGGGGAAAGCAGGGATCAGATTTCTTAATTTTGGATTGGAAAAGTGGGGGGTGTCTTATACATGGGGGTGTCTTATACACAGAAAAAATACTGTAGCTAAAATGTATTGAGTGCCTACTTTTGACTCATCCTGTCATAGCCATTAACACTCTTGTGGATCAAAGATTTCATCATGCATTAAAACATTGCCATAACTTAGTTCCATTGTATAACCCATGATTAAACAAACAATGGAATATTAGCATGTACAGTTTAAGGCTGCAGTGCCAAACACTGAACTCCGCTGAACACAATTCTGAGTAAACATAAAGAGAATTGCACTATAACAGTGCCATCCTATACATGTCTACTCAGACGTAAGACCATCAGGCTCAGAGAAAATTACTCTCAAGAAAGCAGTATAGGGTTGCAGCCTAAGTCTCATGATTTATCTAGAGAAAAATTGCTAAGAGCCAAAACATTTGCTTTGTATTGCATTTCCAAGCCACAAGCCAGAACACACTGATGGTTACTCCAAGGTTAATAAAGAAAAATTATGGTGTGGTCTTTGGTTGCCATTTCAAAGTGAGATGTTTCTTTAAAGTTTGTTTTATATCAAGGAGTTTACAGCCTGTCAAAACAAAAGCAGATTTGGATGAATTAAACATGCTTCTGAATCTTATTTCGCATACTCCAAAGCTGTGCTTGAAGTGTTTCTCGGGTTGCTGCCCATCACCAAATCCTCCAATCGATTACCAGAGCACCTTCTCTCTCATCCTTCCCCCAGTAAACCTGAGTGAGAAGTCTGCAACTGTACCAGAGATGTAAAATAGCACCCCTTCACATATCATTTCATAGTAAAAACATTCCAGTGATACCACTTTTATCAAGTCTATGAAAACTCTTCAAGGAGGTTATCAACAGGTACCGGTTGTGATGGTTACTACTATACTATCTCCAATGTCAGGGGCACCATGTATCTCAGTATCAGTTGATAAGGACTAGAAGCGAAAATGTCCTACAGCTCTCATATCCTGCCAGTGGGTTCCCAGAAGCACATGGTTGGCCAGATGCCTACAGCGAACAAGATACTGGACTAGATAGGCCTTTATTCTAAGCCAACACAGCTCTTGTTATAGTCTTAATGCCCATTCAATTTGCAATGTTTATTTTAGCCTTATGTTAGGAAAAATTAGTAGAGCTACATCTGAAAACAACTTGAAGCAGATGTTACACAACCATGGCGAATCCATATTCGTAAGACATGCCGCCCCTTGCTAAGTACTGCTTTCCTGATGTTGATGTTCTCCACAAAGCCTCCTGCAACATTTTAAAGCTATTACAGTCACCAGATGGCCACGTTTATAGTTTCGTTTGGTTCATAATTATTTACAATTGCTATATTGAGTTTGTGAACTTGACCTAGCAGCCCATTAGCACTTTGGAATGACAGAAGATGTTATGACTCTATAAAGCTTCCCTAGAGAGACTTCTACTCCGCCCCCACCCCCAAAACCCACTCCACGACAGAATAATTCTCACTGGCATCTCCTTTGTTCTCATTTGATTCCCAAAATAGGGCTGTGATAGCAAGTATATTACGCAGCAATGAATTTTTAATTCTGGTTTTAAAGAGGCAATTGTTTCATTATGGATTATTCTTTTCAACCTTCAATAATTGTTGAATTAACAGGCTGTATCACATGAATTGTGCAACCCAGGGAAGTAGCATACTAAGAATCTGACAGTTAGGAACATGAAGCACTTTCAGACATATGTCTTTTATCACAGACTATCTGATAGAGCAGAAAGTATTCAAATCACTGATGTGGATCATAAGCTCTGTTATCACAGAGCAGGCTAATGCCATCAAGAAGGTGAAGTTGAATTTTGAGAGTGCCATAATTGTTAATAGCAAAATCAAAGAAACATTTGGTATCTGGAACAGACAGGTTTTATTTGGCTTAAGCTCTCTATCCACTACACCAGGAATGTATGGACCAGGACTTAGGAGACCTGGGTCTCAATCTCTGTTCGGCCATGGAAAAGTATTGGGGAGGGGGAGTTGGCACTGGTGAAACCACTCCTCATATACAGTATCTCACCTGTTGTTGTTGTTTAGTCATTAAATCGTGTCCGACTCTTCGTGACCCCATGGACCAAAGCACACTAGGCCCTCCTGTCTTCCACTGCCTCCCAGAGTTGTGTCACATTCATGTTGGTAGCTTCGATGACACTGTCCAACCATCTCATCCTCTGTCGTCCCCTTCTCCTCTTGCCTTGTCTTTTCCAACATTAGGGTCTTTTCCAGGGAGTCTTCCCTTCTCATGAGATGGCCAAAGTATTGGAGCCTCAGCTTCAGAATCTGTCCTTCCAGTGAGCACTCAGTGTTGATTTCCTTCAAAATGGATAGGTTTGTTCACCTTGTAGTCCAGGGGACTCTCAAGAGTCTCCTCCAGCACCAGTATCTCACTTACCTTGAACTAGTAAAATAATAACAATTGTGTGCCTTTACGTCAATTTTGACTTACAGCAGTCCTTTCCAGAGTTTTCTAGGTACAGAATACTCAGAAATGGTGTACCATTCCCTTTTTCTAGAGACACACTGGGACTGTGCAGCTTGCCCAAGTCCACGCAGGCTGGTTCTACCTGCAGGAGGCACTGTGGGGGATCAAACTCCCAATCTCTGGCTTCATAACCAGATACCTAACTAAGCCACTGAGCTATGGTCACTATTAAGTCAGATGTATCTTGATGGCAAGTAATAAACAAGTTTTTGTGTGCTGCAGCTCATTTATTTCAATACAACATGGCTATCCCTCTGGGCAGTACTGGTCATGGACGCATTTCCAAGATTCATTTTGTTCAGAAAGAGCCTATCTACTAGATTCAAAAACATTGTGAGGCTCCTTATTTGTTTTTTATATTCCCCATTAGAACAAAAGCACTACTTCTGGGTGGTTTACAATAAAACAACAAATGTAAATAAAAACAACAAAATAACAATCAACACGTCAAGTGGTGGAAATATAAAATGAAATATGGCATGGGCATATAACCATCTAGAGCAGCAAGGAACAGGTCATGCAGGGTTGTCAAAAAAAGGCCTCTCTGTAAAGCAGTGTTTTCAATGATTTTTTAAAGGAAGGGAGACAGAAGGTCAGGCACAGTTCCACTGGCAGTCGGTTCCATAGTGTTGGAGCAACCACAAAGAAGGCCCTAAATCTATAGTAGAGGATTTCTTGGCCTAATCACCCCCTAATGGTCTACAAATCTTCATTCCAATCGCAACAAGGCTCTGCAGAAAGAGCTCCATAAAATCAAAAAAGGTTGCACTTTCACATTACCAATGGGGGAAAACAAATGTCTGTATTCATCTTAGTCTGCAAATAAAAAATACAGGGTTGCCTTGTTTACTGAGAGACCAAAGATGGGGAGAGTCCAGGAGGAGTAGCTTATAAGAGGAACAGCAGAAGGTTAATCACTTTCCCCCTCCCCACAGGCTATAGCTTGAGGGCTATACACTTGGTTCATATCTTGAAATGTGAATAGCCTCCTCAGAGAGGTATCTTTTTGTCAAGACAGTGGCACAAAGGGAAAATCTAAACACTGCTTCTCACGGCTCATGTCTCTCCCTTGCTTCCCACAGTTTGAAGGCTACTCAAGCTTTCCCATGGCTGGGGACCCACTCCATTTTGCAATCTAGTTGCTGGCTATTTTTCTTTCCTCCCTCAGAAGTTCATGAAAAATTCTTGAGCAGGAAAACCAAAATATTTAAATAACACAAGGTGGTTTAATTATTTTGGAGAACTGAATAGCAGCAATGGATTTAGTAACTGCTATAGAGAAATAAGGATATTTATCTTCTAACTGTGTAGGCGCAATGTCTTCAGAATATGATATTTCCAATATACAAGACAGAGGTTTAATAAAATGCTCTCCCAAAGTTACATAAAAAGGGCAAGAACACAGAATATATGCAAAAATATCCAGGGTAGTGCTGTCACATCAGCAAACTCTTTTGGAGTAAGTTTGTCCTGACAATCTTCCTTCCATCTCTCTTGAAGGGACAATATGCAATCTCCCATATAAAAAGGCTTGGCAATAACATAAAAGAGTTAGATGAAAACAATATGATGGGACTGACTTGAGCATAGAGATACTAAAGAGGGAGGGAGAACATACTTGTCGAGCTATCATTTGAGTGCTAGCCAGATCTATTTGCTGTTTTGAATGTTGAAGGGTGGAAGCCTCCAACCTTCTAAACAAGCGCCAGGGAATTCTCACCCACATATCTCTCATCCATACAAAATAAAAAGCAAAATGCATGCTGCTTATATAACGCCCCATAGTGCTTCAAGCACTCTCGGGGTAGTTTACAATTTAATTATGCAGGCTACACATTGCCCCCCCCCCAGCAAGCTGAGTACTCATTTTACCAACCTCAGGATGATAGAAAGCTGAGTCAACCTTGAGCCGGCTACCTGGGGTTGAACCCCAGGTCGTGAGCACAGTTTTGGCTGCATTACAGGAGTTTAACCACTACACCACGAGGCTCTCTCTAAGGTAAACCAAGAGAAAGCTTAAGAATTCTTTGCTTCAAAAAGTACATTTATCTATCTGATTGGCTGTTTCCCACTGAGCTCAGGGGCTGTAAAATGTCTATACAGTTAGATCACAGAAGACTAGGGCTGCAAGGGCCATGAGTCCAACCCAACCCCCAAAGGTAGGAGAGTCCATCATCCTCTGATACAATCTTTTCAATTATGAAACAGCTTTCATTGTTAGGAAGTTCTATCTAATGGTGAGTCAGAATCTCCTTTCCTGTAAGTTAAATCAATTACTTTAGGTTCCATCTTGTGAAGCTGCAGGGAAAAAAGCTGTTTCATCTTCCACATGACAGCCCTTCAAATGTTTGAAGATGTGTATCATATGGCCTTCTCTTCCCAGATTAAAATATATCCAACTCCCTCAACTGCAAGGTTTGATTTCCAAATTCTTTATCATTTTGGTGGTCCTCCTCGGCACATGTTCCAACTTCTTGATATTATTCTTAAACAATGGCGCCCTGAAACGATCCTGTATTCCAGATGAGAGCTGATCAATTCAGAATAGAGTCTGCTATTGCTTCTATTAATCTGGATACTATACAGTGGGGTCTCTACTTAAGAACTTAATCCATATTGGAAGGTGGTTCTCAAGTTGAAAAGTTCTTATGTTGAATCTGCATTTCCCATAGGAATGCATTGAAAACCATTTAATCCGTATCTGCTCTTTTCCGTCCATAGAAACTACAGTGGAACCTCTACTTAAGAACTTAATCCATTTTGGAATGGTGTTCTTAAGTTGAAACATTCTTAAGTTGAAGCAAAATTTCCCATAGGAATGGACTGAAAACCAATTAATCCGTTCTGGCTGTTTTTTTGTTATGTAGAGGTGCGTTCGTACATTGAAGCATTAGTTCCCATAGGAACTAATGCAAAGCTAGTTAATACGTACTCTACCACTGGGGGAGAATTTTTTTTAACCTAAGATAACCTAAGGTTAAAAAAAGAGCACGAAAGGTTTTTTTCCTGTTCTTCTCTTGGATTTCTGTTCTCAAGTAGAAGCAAAATTTAGCAAATGGAGCTGTTCTTAAATTGGATTGTTCTTAAGTAGAGACGTTCTTAAGTAGAGACCCCACTGTAGTTCTCCTGATAGAGCCAACATGAAAGGGAGAATGTCTGACCCAGCACTGAGAAAATGGTACACTTTCTCAGTCCTTTGAAGTCAGCACCTATATTGAAGCAACAGTTCTCTTTCCTCTGAAAAAGATTAAGAAGTACCTGAAAATATGGATGATACATCTTTAAGAATTCTGTAAATAGCCCTCAATTAACATATTATTTACTCCTTGGTTGCTATTTCCACATTGATTATTCTCTATTTTATCATATAATCTAACTAGAACCTTGGGGGGGGGGGATTATAATCAGGCCAATAAATACAGTGGTGCCTCACATAGCGAGGTTAATCCGTTCCGGATTAATCTTCGCTATAGCGAAACATCGCTAAACAGAAATTAAAAAGCCATAGAAACGCACTGAACTTCGTTCAATGCGTTCCTATGGATTTAAAACTCACCGTTAAGCGATCTTCCTCCATAGCGCTGCCATTTTCGCGCCCTCGGTAAGCGAGGGCAGGGCGCGAAAATGCGGCGAGGACCTTCCGGCGGGCATTTTGGAACCGCCGATCAGCTGTTCTCCCCCGCTTCGTTATGCGATATTCGCTAAGCGAATCGCTTAGCGAATATCGCAAAGCGAAAAAACGCCATAGGGCCCATCGCTGAGCGAATGCTCCAGCGATGGCCCAGAGCCCCTCGTTAAGTGATTTAATCGCTCAACGGGGCGCTCGTTAAGCGAGGCACCACTGTAGTCTAAATAAAAGCCAGGAAAATTACCGTATTTTTCGCACCATAAGACACACTTTTCCCCACAAAACAAGGGGGTGGAAAGTCTGTGCGTCTTATGGAGCGAAGAAAACAGATTATATTTTCCTGTTTTCTTCTCCTAAAAAATTGGTGCATCTTATGGAAAGGTGCGTCTTATGGAGCGAAAAATACGGGTAGTTAGCAGTGACTTAATGCTATAGGAATTCATACTTACTATGTTATACACGGAAATTTTTTACTACATTTAATATTTTTAAAAGATGGCCAAGCTAAGAGAACAGCAGTGGAAAGCCCAGAAGATACAAATCTAGCTTCTTATCTACAACATTTGATATTAGTATACTGTATATGACTAGGGCTTACTTGAATCAACTTACAACTATCATGGTAGCATCTTTATAACACATGCTGCCAATGTTAATTATCTGCAGTCAAACTGATTCTGACTTATGCTGTGGTTTCCATGCCATGGTTTCCATGATATAAAGTGCTTATTTATCTGGGGCCACTCTGCAGCTTGCCAGGGCTGGTTATTCCGCTGGGAAGCATCTGACCCCTGGCTCTGCAAACAGGTGCTCTAGTCCTGGTTGAGCTACCCAATATCATTTTAATGAAATAGTACACTCTTGTAACTGCAGCTCCATTGACTTGAAGAGCAAGTGGTCAATAGGTGGGAGCGTACCAATCACTGATGTAACAATGCAGAGCTGTCCTTTTGCTGGAATTTTTCTGAGAGTTTTTAAAGTGAAGAATAGAGAAAATTAGCCTCTACACATGGCCACAGAAGAACAAAGAAATCTAGACAGACAATGTCTTGTGCCCTTCAAGAAGCAGCTGCTTGGTCACAAGTGAGTTTGTGGGCCAAACTAAACAACATAATTAGGACATTATTAGAACCGGAGCTCTCTTAAGAGGTAAAGACTATCTATTTATTCTAACACAAGCTTGCTTCAATTTGTTTTTGGCACATTGTCCTGATTTTTTTCTTTCTCTTTTGGAACTGGACATAAGGAGATAAGCACAGTTTTGTTTGCATGCCTGATTTCTCAACCATGTAGCTCTGAAAGAATGGTGTGTTTGGACTGATAATGTTATTAGAGGAAGGAACAGACATTTACCCTTACATGTGATCTGACACTCATCTGGAGTCTTCCTTTCCAAGAGCAGGGGTGTGTTTGTGTGACAAGGAGGAACCTGGTGTTTCATATCTGGTGAACAATCAACCTACCCAACACGCAAGCAACACATACTTGAACTCCTACACAGATGGCAAAATCCAACATTTTCTTAGTAATGAAAACTGCCTCAGAACAGAATGGTTTTGTGTATGTGAGTGTAATTCTAAAAGCACATCTAGCAGTTTTTGATGCTTCCAAACAGAAATACAAAGGCTGTCTTATTGTGGAAGATGGTAAGCAGGGCACACAAGAGCTATAAGAAAGTGATCTCAGCACTTTGAGTTATTCAGTAATTATGCTGCTGTATTTTCCCAACAAAGAGAAAAACAAGAAAACAATGGAAAACATAAACAAATGTCCAAAACAGCTAACTCTGTATGTACTTCATATGAAACCAAAAGCAAATTTGGAATTATTTACTTACTTCTTTGTTAAGAAATAGGAAGAAATCTTCTTTCTTCCTTTTATCAGGAAAATCAGATAATATAACTAATGTTTTATTTTCCTTTCTCCTGCACTGTCTTTCCCACCCATTCAATTTACCAGCTCTGATGGATTTTCTTTCAGTCACTTTTAAAGTTAACTAGCAGCACATCCATACTGGCAGAATAGCTCACTATTTGGGTTGCTTTTGCTGCTGTTTGGTTTGAATCAAATATATTAAAAATTATAAATAAAATCAGTACCAAAAACACATTTAAAGCAGCAAGGCACAACAATCCATTTAAAAACCCTCCCAGACAGCCAGTCATTAAGGAAAAGACTGCCTGGAGAGAACAGTCTTTGTCTGCTTGTGGAAGGATAGCAAAAATGGGTCCAGCCGGACCTCCCATTGGAGGGAGTTCCAGAGTCTGGGAGGAGAGACAGAGTTGGGGGCCCTCCTATGTCCCCACCAAATGCACAGATGAAAGTCATGGGACCAAAAGAAAGGCCTCCCCTGTTTATTTTAACACCCAATCAGACTTAAAAAGGGAAATGTATTGGTGGGTTGGGGCACTGAAAGGGAGGATGGAACCCCCCCCTTCTATTTTCATCTACTCTACTGTTTTAATCATTTTAATGTATTTTCCTATTTATGCAACACTATTTTAGATAAACAAGACACAACGGCAGCACTATGTGTACTACCTTAGGCAGACACATTGCTGTTTCACTATGTCACTTTATTTTTATTTTTATTTTTAAAAAAGGAAAGTCTCTGCAGCCTGGTGAATGGCAGTTGCAGGACAAGGCAGGGGAGGGGGCAGGAAGGGGAGTGTCATTGATCAAAAAGGGAACAAAATGGGGCAATGCAAAGACCTGCCTGGTCCCTTCTCACAGAAGAAGAAACGTTGATCAGTGTGAATGGAGGGATTGGTCAAGTGAGAGACAAAACAGATGGCACCTTTTAAACGTGAACAGACCATTCCAACCCCCCACCCCCAACATGCCCTCTGATACAAAGAACTGAATCCCAATGTGGATTAAATCACTGCAAGGGAGAGAAAAACATTGAACAGGAAGATTTGTCAGTGTTTTGTGAGGACCATATCTTAGTGAAAAAGTGCCAATGTATTTACATAGCAGTAAAACCCACTGATTCTCATACAATTTACTTCTAGGATTCCCAGTTTAAGTAATTTTGAAAATGAAACCTTGTGACCTGATAGTAAGTCCTACTGAAATCAATGACACACATTGGTCATAACTACCTCCATCCATTAACGGAGCTATGCTAAGTGTAGACAACACTATAAATGTTTTTCAATCCTGCAAGAAACGGTTTTGCTAGAATGTTATACAAACAAAAGGGGAAAAGGCATCCAAAACATCAGAAACAAAACTTGAGTGGCAAACTGTATCTTCTCTAGGGTTGAGATGAAACAGAGTTCTCTATTCTTATAGAACAAGTTCACTCTCCAGAGTGTGGAGCTTTTTGCAGATACAACTGAACTGTTCTGCTTCTAACCATATACACTGTCTTCTCTTGGCGACGCAAGAGTGAATCACACTCACATACTCTGATCAGTCACAACATTAAAACCACCGACAGGTAAAGTGAATAGCATTGATTAGATCATTACAATAGCACCTGTCAAGGGGTGGGATATATTAGGCAGCAAGTGAACAGCCAGTTCTTGAATATCGTATGTCAGAAACAAGAAATATGGCAGTCTGAGTGACTTTAACAAGCGCCAAATATGATGGGTAGATCACCAGGTCAGAGCATCTCCAAAACAGAAAGTCTTGTGGGATGTTCCCATCATGCCGTGGTTAGTACCTACCAAAAGAAGGACAATCTGTGACTCAGCATCAGGCTCACTGATGAACACGGGGAGTGAAGGCTAGCCTACCTGGTCTGATCACACAGGAGGGCTACTTTAGCTCAAAGTGCTGAACATCTTAATGCCAGCCATGACAGAATGGTGCATCACAGTTTGCTGCTTATGATGCTGCATCGCCAAAGACCAGAGCGCCCATGAAGATCCCTGTCCACCAATGAAAGCGCCTACAACGGGGACGTGAGCATCAGAACTGGACCATGGAGCAATGGACGAAGGTTGCCTGGGCTGATGAATCCTGTTTTCTTTTAGATCAGGTGGATGGACGGGAGTGTTTGCATCATTTATCTGGGGAAGAGATAGCAGCAGGATGCATTATGGGAAGAAGGCAAGACAGCAAAAGTTGTGTTATGCTCTGGGTAATGTTCTGCGGGGAAACCTTGGGTCCTAGATGTTACTTTGACACATACCCCCTACCTAGAGGCCTTGTACACCCCTTCATGGCAATGGTGTTCCCTGAGGGCAGTAGCCTCTTTCAGCAGGATAACGCACCCTGCCACAATGCAAACATTGTTCAAGAATGGCTTGAGGAACATGACAGAGTTTAAGGTGTTGCCTTAGCCTATAAATTCCATAGATCTCAATCTGACTGAGCATCTGTGGGATGTGCTGGAACACTAAATCCAATCCATGGAGGACCCACCTCACAACTTGCAGGACTTAATAGATCTTCTGCTAATATCTCAGTGCCAGATAGCACAGGACACGCTCACAGATCTTGTGGAGTCCAAGCCTGGACACATTAGAGCTCTTTTGGCAACATGAGGGGACCTTCACAATATTAGGCAGATGGTTTTAATGCTGTGGTTGATCAGTGTATTGTACCAGGGTTCTCTTCCCTTAAAGTGGCAGCAGCAAGAATTTTAAGGGAGAAAATCAAGGGAGGCGATCAGCAGCATCATGTTTTGCCAAGAGTATAAGAAAGCGTGAATTTTGCAGCAAAAGTCAATTTTCTTTAGCAGACTGTGCTACTCTTTCAGTGATAATGATTTGCTACCTGAAATGACATTTCTTACATGATTTCTTTGAGTTTGGGAATGTTCACTTCAAGGTGAAAGTACTTAGGAGATTCTCCTAAATTTATACTCATGTTTGAGGGCAAACTAACATTTTCAGAATACTGTACAAAACTAATTGGGGTTGGGATCCTACAGAATCTAAAGACACTTGCCCCCTGCCATAGACCCACCTAAATAACACTCTGGCATTCCACATTTTGCTGCTAGCCCCCTCACTTCCCCCAAAGATCAGGAAACACTGGATCTTGGGCCAAAGTGGATGTGACATGAATAGTGAAAAAGAAAGGTTACTTACCTGTAACGATGGTTCTTCAAGTGGTCATTCTGTGAATTCACACAAAGGGTTAATACCAGCGCCAGCGTTGGGCCTCTCGGAACGTTTTCTAGCTGCAAGAGAAAAGTAACAATGTTTAGGACTACCCCTACTGCGCACGCCCAGCCTAACCGTCCCTCAGTTCCATTTGTCCGCCATAGGCCCTCGAGTCATAGAGATGCCAGTGACAGACAGACAGAGGGGAGGCCGGGCGGGATTGTGTGAATTCACAGAATGACCACTTGAAGAACCATCGTTACAGGTAAGTAACCTTTCTTTCTTCATCGTGGTCTTCTGTGAATGCACACAAAGGGTGATTAGCACGCTTACTAACCGGATGGTGGGCTGTCACTGAAGAGCCGATGCTAGCACTGCCCTCCCGAATCTGGTCTCCTCTTTTGCCCTCACGTCCAACCTGTAGTGGGTTATGAAGGTAGAGGCATTGGACCATGTAGCGGACCGGCAGATGTCGGGCAGGTCAACGCCGCGGAGTAAGGCAGTCGACGAGGCTACAGCCCGGGTAGAATGGGCTTTAAGTCCTTGTGGAGGATCTCTGTGGTTGAGCTCGTAGGCGAGGGCGATGGTCGATACGAGCCACCGAGAGAGCGTGGACGGCGAGGCCGGGCAGCCCTTCTTTGGGCCAAAGTAACAGAGAAAGAGTCTGTTGGCCAGGCGAAAGTCTTTGGTCCTGGACACATAGAAGGCTAAGGACCGTCGAACATCAAGCATGTGGAGCATGCGTTCAACGTCAGTAGTCGGAGACGGAAACAAAGTTGGCAGGATAAGCGGTTGATTGACGTGGAAGTCGGAGACCACCTTCGGAAGAAAGGAGACGTCCAGGTAAAGCATAACCTTGTCCTTAAAGAATTGGAGAAAGGGTTGGTCATGACGGAGAGCTGCCAGCTCGCTAGCTCGACGGGCAGAGGTAATAGCTACCAGGAATAGCGTTTTTAAAGAAAGCATCTTGACGTCACAGGTAGCCATGGGTTCAAATGGGGGTCTGGATAGGGCATGCAGAACCAAGTGTAGGGACCACTGAGGGAGTGGAGGACGAACGGGAGGTCGGAGGTTAGAGAGACCCCTCAAAAACATCCTGACAGTGGGGTGGGAGAAAAAACGGGAAGAGGGAGAAGCCCTGGGCTGGAAGAAGACAACCGCAGCCAGGTACACCTTGATAGTAGAGATAGACAGGTGGAAATCGAAGAGGTAACGGAGATACTGCAGAAGCGTAGACAGAGACACAGGGGAAGAGGTGAGATCCCTCTGCTGGGTAAATTTCAGAAAGCTTTTCCACTTGTAGGCATACAAGCGAGACGTGGAGGGCTTGATGGCGTTGGTCAAGACCTCCTGAATTTCTGGACGATCCTCCACGCCGTCAGATGGAGCGTGTCGAGGTCGGGGTGAAGGACTTCGCCTGCTTCCTGGGTCAGTAGGTCCGGCCACATCGGAAGGGTTACTGAGTCCACAGCCATGCTGACTAGAGTGGGGAACCACACTTGGCGAGGCCAAAAGGGTGCAATGAAAATGGCCGGAGTCATTGAACGCCGGAGTTTGATCAAGGATCTCTGTATCAACGGGATCGGTGGAAATATGTACAAGAGACCCTGGTTCCATGGAATCATGAATGCGTCGCCGAGCGAGTGGTGACCGAGACCTGCCCGGGACGCATACCGGGAGCATTTTGCGTTGTGAGGGGATGCGAACACGTCCAGCACTGGGGTCCCCCATTGGCGGCAAAGGTCCTGGAAGACCAGAGGGTTCAGCTCCCATTCGTGAGTCTGATAATGAAGCCTGCTGAGAGTGTCCGCAAGTGTGTTGTCCTCCGTGGCTACATGGATGGCCACTGGATAGATATGATGACGGTAACACCATTCCCAAAGGAGGATGGAGAGATACAGGAGTGAATGAGAGCGGGTTCCCCCCTGCTTGTTGACATAATGCATTGTGGTAGTGTTGTCCGTCACCAGCTGAACTCCGCGGCCGTGCAGGAGAGGAAGGAAGGACTTGAAAGCCTTGATAACCGCCAGCAGTTCCAGGTGATTGATGTGGAACATGGCTTCCTGTGGCGTCCAGAGGGAGTGAATGGTGCGACGCCCGCAGTGCGCCCCCCAGCCGGACGGACTGGCGTCCGTTGTAACCTGAACGGTGAGACGGAGTGGACGAAAGGGCCGGCCAACAGTGAGATGGGGTGTGTACATCCACCACTGGAGCTGCCTGGTGAGCTCCGGGGTGACACGAAGTCGTTTCCTTTGACTGTCCATCATGGGGTCGAAAAGGGTGAGAAACCAAGATTGGAGCGACCGGAGTTTGAGGCGAGCGTGCGCGAGCGCCGGCGTCGTAGAAGACATCAGGCCGAGGAGGTGTTGGGCGTGGTGGGCTGTCACCCGAGCACCGGGAAGAAATTTCCTGATGGCTCGTCGAATCTTGTGTATTCTTTCTGGGGGAAGAAAGACTCGACCCTTTACAGCGTCCAAACAGACCCCTATGTATTGAACTGTTTTGGAGGGAATGAGCTGAGACTTCTGCTTGTTGACAGTGAGACCGAGATTGGAGAGAAGATACAGGATGAATTTTGTGTCTTTCAGGGATTGCCTTCGCGAGGTGGAGACTACAAGCCAATCGTCCAGGTAAGGGTAGACGTGAATGCCCCTGAGACGAAGGTAAGCTGCCACCGGAGCCATGACCTTGGTGAAGGTCCGGGGAGCTGTGGACAGACCGAATGGTAGGGCCTGGAATTCGTAGACCGTGTCCTGAAAGATGAACCGAAGGAACTTGCGGTGGTCGGGGTGGATAGTGACGTGAAAGTATGCGTCCTTTAGATCTATAAGGACGAACCAGTTGTTCTTTTTCAGCAAGTGCATGATGGACTCTAAAGTGAGCATCCGAAACCGCCTGGGTCGCAGGTAAGTGTTCAGGAGTCTTAGATCGAGGATGGGCCTTATGCCTCCTCCGCTTTTTGAGACAGCGAAGTAGCGGGAGTAAAACCCGCATTGTATGTCGCGAGGTGGTACTGTAGAAATGGCATCTTTTTCCAAGAGAGATGATATTTCTTCCTCTAGTGAGGAGTCGAAGGGAGAATGAGTTATGAGACCTAGCGGAGGAGATCTTATAAACTCCAGCTGGTAACCGTGCTGAATAATTTGTAGAGCCCAAGTGTCGTTTGTGATGACAGACCAGTTGTGAAGAAACGGTTGAAGACGGGTGGTAGGTGGTGAATGGGTGAAAACGGGGGGCCGAAAGTCAAAGATACTGTTTTTGTTTCCTGCCAGGTGGCTTAAAGGTTTGGCGGCGATGGGGAGGACGAGGGCGGTATCCCTGATAACCCTGGACAGAAGAAGAGGACTGGCCAGAGCGCTGCTGAGGTAGGTGCTTGTAAGGACGGTATTGCTGGGAAGATTGATACTGTCCATAAGATTTACGCCATTGAGGGCGTCGCTGTCTAGATTGAGTCTGAACAGAATAGGACTTAGCAGTTCTCTTAGCCTTGTGAAGGTCTTCCAAATGGGAGTCGGTCTTTTCGTTGAACAGCCCGGTAGCGTCGAAGGCGAGGCTCTCAACCTTTGACTTGACGTCCTCCATTATGTCAGCAGAACGGAGCCAAGCATGGCGCCGGATAGAGATGGCCGACATGAGGACTCTGGCAGAGATTTCTGCTGCATGTCTGATGGAAAGACGTTCATACTTGGATACCGTCTGAGCTTCCTCATAGGAGTTAAGAAAAGCTTGCCGGGTGTCTTCAGGTATCATTTTCAGCCCCGGTAACAGCTTGAGCCACAACTGTTTGTGATAAGCTCCCAACACAGTTTGATAATTTATGACTCGAAGTAGCAGGGTGACAAGGGAGTAGATTTTCCTGCCGATGAGTTCCAGCTTTTTACCCTCTTTGTCAACTGGGGTAACATGGGCTTTGGCCGAAGGCCTTGAACAGCTTGTCTCAACGATGAGTGAGTTTGGAATGGGATGCTTGAGCAGAAAATGAGTGTCAGCCCCATGAATCTTGTAGAAGTGCTCTGTGCGACGAGGGACATTAGGTGTAGTCGCAGGCTGAGCCCAGAATTCCTTGATGGCCTCCATAACCACAGGCACAAAGGCTATACTGGGGGGAGCGGTACTGTCCCTCTTGATGTCCCCAAAGAACAAGTCCTCTCCCGGAGGGGAAGGGAGATTCAAGTCCAATTTGAGCGTCTTGGCAAGCCTGGACATCATCTGAGAATAAGAAGAAAAATCCTCAGATGGAGAAGGAGCGTGAGTATCGCCAGTATCGGAAAGCACCAGATCACCAGGAGGTAAATCATGCGGTGGCAAGGGTGGGGGTTGCTCCTGATCGGAGTCAGAAGACCGCTCCGTGGACACCTCATCTGGATCAGAGGAGAAGACATCCCTCTTCTTCTTTGGAGGGGGCTTCTCGACGCCGACCTGCGTTGTCGGGGGTCGAACTGGGACCACGGATGGCGCCGAGGTGGAAGGGGCCGGTTGCGGTGGAGGGGCAACCGGTACCGTAGGAGGGTGGTCTTTGGCTCGAATAGCCCGCCGTCGGCGTCGAGGGCGGGTCGACTCCGAAGAAGAAGACACATATATGTACCGGATCTTTTTGCGGTACCGGTCTCGGGATGCGGATGTCGACGACGAAGAAGGAGACCGCGAACGGTCGCGCCGACGTCGATGGTGTTTACGACGCTTAGGGCGGTCGGAATCCGCTGAACGGGAAGAAGAGGACCGACGTCGATGCTTGCTACGACGTCGATGAGAACGGTGCTTCTTCTTAGAGCGTTTACGCTTAGAGGATTTCGAGTCCGAGCGATCGCCAGAGTCGGACTGAGTGGAAACTCGATGCCTCTTCTTCGATCGTTTCCGTCGAGGAGACTTCGACCTCGAGCGGCCGGAGGAAGGGGACCGACTCGGGGAGCCATGCTTCTCCGTGCGAGAACGTTTGCCTCGAGGAGATTTCGACCTCGAACGCACAGGTGATCGAGGTATCTTCTCTCGAGGGGATCTCGAGTCCGAGTGTACGGACGAGATCGACACGGGAGGCGACCCCTGGCCCGCAGGAAAAGGGCTATGTGGGGCAGAAGCGAGGCCAGTAGTGACAGCGACTAACTGGCTCGGTGTCGGGGAAGACCTTCCCGAAGGCGTTAACACTTCAGTACGTCGAGCAGGAGGAGGCGCGGGTGCCTCGGACGAGGCCCCGAAGCGCCTCGACAACTCCTCAAGAATCGGCGATGGGATGGAACCCGAGCTCGGAGAAAGTGGAATGGATGTCATCTTAAGCTGGGCGGCCGCCTTAGCTTTGGACGATTTCGACGGCTTAGCTTTCGGAGCCGGAGGCTCGGGGTTCGGAGCAGGAGCGGCCGATTTCGACGACGCGGATTTCTTCGACATTTTGGAAACTTTAGAGACGACTGACTGAACAGGAGCTGCTCGAGAAGTGGAAGCCATTTCCCCCTCCGAGGGCGCCGTGGAAGACAACGTTGACTCCCACAGATGAAGTTTAAGGCGCTGTTGGCGAGCCTTGAGAGCGGCCTTAGTGAAGGCTTTGCAGTGTGGGCAAGCTTTAGGATTGTGCGACTCCCCCAGACAATACAGGCAAGTATCGTGGCCGTCCTGATGGGGAATTTTGCGGTCGCACACCACACACCTGCTGAACGGCCCGGAAGGGGACATAGGGCAGTAAGGAAACCGAAACGACAAGTCCAAGGATAAGGCAGAGCAGTCCGAAAACAGTCCGAGTAAAGCCAGAAAAATACACTGGGTCGTCAAATTGAAGGGAAAAAGCCAAAAAATCAGATAGATAGATCGCAATAAACGCAGCTAAGACGAGAGGCTCCAAACCGCTAGGCGGAAAAATGGAACTGAGGGACGGTTAGGCTGGGCGTGCGCAGTAGGGGTAGTCCTAAACATTGTTACTTTTCTCTTGCAGCTATAAAACGTTCCGAGAGGCCCAACGCTGGCGCTGGTATTAACCCTTTGTGTGCATTCACAGAAGACCACGATGAAGAACAGAAACTTCTCTCCTGGTGCAAACATAGGAGTAGGGATTTCATTTTCACCACTGAAAGAAAAGTTAAATATTCTTTCCCCATCTGCTGCAGTCCTGATACAATTCATCCTCCAATTCATCCTATATCTTTTAAACATGTATATACAATACTTTTGGCAACGTAATTCACCTCACACCTGGTTCTATAATATAAAGGGCTTCTGTGCTACAACACCTTCTTCAGACGTAGTGTACTGGAGTGCGCACTTCTTCACTCATTTGTTGCTTTCTGGTCCCTCTTCCCTCAGCATAGTTTGCATAAAACATGCAAACTATGACTGATGGTCCTCACCACTAGCAATTGTTCCTGTTCTTCTTCAAGACCTCGTCTAATAATTAATGCACTATAATAATTGTGTGTGTCAATTCAATTCTGATTTATGCCAACCATTTCCAGGGTTTTCTAGGTGAAGAAGATAACAGAAGTGTTTTACCATTCTTTTCTTCTGGGGGTGTCCTGGGACTGTGCAGCTGGCTCAGGGCCATACAGGCTGGCTCTTCTCCCAGGAGGCACAGGGAGAAACTGAACTCCCAATCTCTCACTCCACAGCCAGATCCCTAAACCATGGAACTACCAAAGCCAGTGAAGACTAGCCAATGCCAATATTCTGAAGGCACCGGAGTTGCATGATATCCTAAGAATCTCTTTGGCAGAATGTAACAGGATGCATCTGCTTGGAAAAAAAAAGCTGTCTGAGAGGCTGGAAATAAGAATAAAAACGTACTCTCAACTGTTTGGGAGAGGAGGAGGTGTGAAGTGGGACCAAGGAGAGCATATGTAACCATATGTTTTGTGTTTCCAACAGGATTGCCAAAGAGCTCACTAGCACCGGAGCCAAATCCAGAGAATTTCACTTCCTCATTTTGCTTTGCTGCCTTTTTGACATCTGTTCTGGAAAGGAAACTAACCTTAACAGGAGAGGAGAAGGAAGCTGCTCTCCCCTTTTCTTTTTCTTATCCTCTGCCTTTGCATCTGATCATTGGGGCCTCTGGGTCAGTACTGTCTACACTGTCTAACAGTGGCTCTACTGCGTATCAGAAAGCAATCTTTTCCAGCCTACCTGGAGATGCCAAAAATAAGTGGAGATACCAGCGATAACCAGGGCAAGCAGACATCTTGTTTTAAGACCAGAGTCAATGACTGTCAAAAAGCAAGAACACACAAGTCTCTAACTCTGTATTAGCATATGACAAATGCAGCATAGTAAAACACTGGTGTTTTCATGCTTGTAGAATTTAGGATAGCTCTTCATTTAATCTGAAGACCTGAATTGAAAGAGCAGGAAAGAGAATCTTGGTGATTTCAAACTCATAGGATAGTGCACTCCACCATATTTTTATTTTTCACTTTTAGACGTCTGATCTGAACTTTGACTATAATATTGTTTAAAAAGGAAATTATACATGTGTAACTTAAAACTTAAACAAAACTTTGAATTTATTAGTACTTCCAGTCAACTCAAACAAAATCCCTACTCCAGATTAAATTTAGCAAATGAAGTTTACATTAGGTTAGCAGATGCTTCAATTATACTCTAAAACCCTTGTTATGCAAAAACTTCTGCCTATTTTAACCTTCATCATGAAAGCTACTGTGATTCTGGACTAGGAAGTAATTACTGAAATGTTAAGTAAAGCAGCTGTGTGAGACTATTTACTAAAGCAGACAATAACAAGAATACTTCACTACAGCATAAACTCTAAGCTAGTGGTGCCAATTAATATAGAAGACTTAAACAACAACATTTCTTTTAAATATCACATATGTAAAATGTTACTATCCTTATTTATCTAGAAACCTCTATCTAGTACTGTACTTAAACCGATTCATCAGGGACATTTTGACAATGATTACTCAGTTTGGGGGGGGGGAATCTTCACAGTAGGGTTTCTCAAGGCTTGAAGAGCCAATACAACAACTAAGAATTCATACTAACCAAGAGGTGGTGAATCACTGATCCCCCAGAAGCTTGGTATTTCAGTTCTGGGAAGCCCTAGCCAGCATGGCCAATGGCAAGGAACTACAAAAATGGTCTGAAACTCAACATTAAAAAAAAAAACTAAGATCATGGCCACTGGTCCCATCACCTCCTGGAAAATTGAAGGGGAACATATGGAGGTGGTGACAGATTTTACTATCTTGGGCTCCATGATCACTGCAGATGGAGACAGCAGCCACAAAATTAAAAGACACATGCTTCTTGGAGAAAAGCAATGAGAAACGTAGACAGCATCTTAAAAAGCAAAGACATCACCTTGCCGACAAAGGTCTGCATAGTTAAAGCTATGGTTTTTCCAGTAGTGATGTATGGAAGTGAGAGCTGGACCATAAAGAAGGCTAACTGCCGAAGAATTTATTCTTTTGAATGGTGGTGCTGGAGGAGACTCTTGAAAGTCCCCTGGACTGCAAGGAGAAGAAACCTATCCATTTTGAAGGAAATCAACCCTGAGTGCTCACTGGAAGGACCGATCCTGTAGCTGAGGCTCCGGAACTTTGGCCATCTCATGAGAAGACTAGACTCCCTGGAAAAGACCCTGATGTTGGGAAAATGTGAAGGCAAGAGGAGAAGGGGACGACAGAGGACGAGATGGATGGGCAGTGTCATCAAAGCTACCCACATGAATTTGACCAAACTCCGTGAGGCAGTGGAAGACAGGAGGGCCTGGTGTGGTCTGGCCCATGGGGTCACGAAGAGTCAGACACGAATTAAAAACTAAACAACAACAAAAGCAAAAATTATACACCAAAACATAGGAAAAGGAAGACGTTTCTCACTCTGCTCTAATCTGCATTCCATTTTATTTATTAACGGCTTGAAACATTTGTAATTAAATAACGCAGTCCCCTGGCAGAACTCCCCACCATGTGTTGCACACCCTGGGGGAAACTCTGGCCTGACTTTGCTGAAAGAAGCAACAGAGAAAATAAAGTCAGCCAGAGGAAAATCTCCTTCCTATTGACCATCTGGTTTTTAAACTATATTTGCTCCTCAAGCTATGCTTAATGACATTAATAATAATAATAATAATAATAATAATAACAACAATAACAATTATTATTATTATTATTATTATTATTATTATTATTATTATTATTATTATTATTATTATTATTATTATTATTATTATTATTATTATTATTTACAGTAACAGTAATGTCAGTGCACTAATAACAACAACTAATTACAACAATGTACGGAAGAACTGCATCCACCATGGAGCTTTGGGGGCATCCTCTCCTAACATGGCCCCATTCGGTTCTTGAGCAGAGCCAACCACATGAGATGCCACCCAAAAAAAAAGTCACTTTCCCACCAAGTGAAAGGTAGGGGGCTCTCTCAGCTAGCCTCCAATATGGCAGAAGGGACTGCAGCCAGAAGAAAAATAACAGAGAAGCCACAGTATGCAACGTAATTCAGTACATACATGTCACACTTTAGATCCTAAATATTCTCATCCTGACAACAAGAGTCATCACAGCACACTTGCCTTTTTCTTTCTTTTTTCCCATCAGTTAATTCTCTTCTGAATCCAACAAAAACCCTCAAGATATACAATGACGCCAGGACACCAACTGTCACTTTGAACAGAAGTCCTTTGAATTCAGTGAGAAAATTCCTAAAGTATACACACAGCATATGAAGGCAAGCAAAAATGTACAAAATCATTGTGTGAAATTCCAGAGATTTAATTCTTCAAATAAGTTGCTCTTTTCCTCCTGCTGATTTCCTATCCTTTGCCTGTTCCTTGAATTTTGATCTATTTCCTCCATCTGACATTACCTTGGAATTCTACAAATGCTGAACAATTCTAGTTATAGTCAACATCTGCCATTATCTAAAAGATATCTGAATCACATTTAGACACCTCTATTATTAAGATTAACCAGAGTAAATTTTCAGTACACGTATTACATTATGTCAGCTTCCTCAAATCTCACAAAGTCTTGGAATATAGTCACTATTAAAATTTTATAAATTTTTGATCCTGGCAGTGTCTTCTCCCCTGTATTACTTCCTGAAATATTAACAAAAGTAAAGTTTTTGAAGTAAGTCATTCGTAAAACAATTATACAGTTTGCTAGACTCAAAAGGGGAGTGAGGAGAACTTAAATTTCCTAACTCATTGAGAGACTTGAATGCAAAGACACTGTGGGCGCATCTACCAATTTCATTATTATGGCTTTCTTGAAAGAATCCGGGCAACTGTAGTTTGGTAAAGCCAAGTGAGATACTGCAGAAAGATAATTTTAACAACCATTTAAGTATCAAAAACTATTTGATCATAACCCCAAAACTCTTCTGATCTCCTACAGCTTGATTTGTTTTCCAGGTGGTCAGCTGGAGACAAATACCAGATTTACTTTGTACAGTATTCTGATTGGCCAAATATGATTCTGGGAGGAGATTACATGGCAAAATATTTCTGTGTCTTCTTCTACTGACATGCTAACTATAACAGCTGCTTTGACCCTGAGAGGCTGAAAATTAGACTTCAACTACAACTGCAGGTTAAGAGCAAACAGGTGACAACCAGCTTAAAATATGCATTCTGTTTCAGTGTGATTCCTCCCATTTAAACAGAGGACATGTAAGTCTGATGCCCCTCTCCACTGCCACCTGAAGATAGAAAGCCAGGGGGAAAGTGCCCCAGTCTTATATTTTCAGGTGGAAGCAATACAGATTCCTTTCTGGTCAGCCAGGGAAGGAGGGCCCTTCCTCCTCCATGGTGCGTGTATGACGGGTGGCTTGACAGTGGTGGCAGAAGCAGGGAATTGCGTGGTGGCAAGCTGATCTCCCCCTGCCGCTGCTGCTGCTGCTGCTACTGCCACCACACTCCATCACTGCCACTGCTTTCCAGCCACCCTCCAGACAGGCAAGCCCTATGGAAAAGGGTGGTCTCTCTTGCTCTGGATAACCGTAAAAGAAGCCCTGCTGCAGTTTATAATACTGTTCATAGGGAAACATTTTAAACTGCAGTAGGGATTGGGCCAAATGAAGTGACAAAAGTGGCTTTGTATCTCACTCAGAATTTATTAGGTGTGTACAGTAGTTTTGGTCTTTGCTGTAATCAAACCCCACCTTCCTTCGCAACTTCAGAGATCTCAGGATTCTTTGGCACACTGGAACAGGCATCCAACAGAATACAAATGTTGTACAGAAATGTGAGGATTCAGGTATAAATATCCAGCAACTTCCTGGTGGTACGGATTTTGCACAAAGACGCTGTCAAGAAATGCTTCTTTTTCATAAAATAATTGGGGCTCACCATTTAACCAAAGAGCGCTAACCATCATGAAAAGGGAGATGGAAGGGGGCAGCAACAGTGTATCTCAGTACATAAACGGTGGCTTTTCATGTATGAATACAGCCAAACAGGTCAGATTTTGTCCACAATCCAAATTAATGTTGGAAAAGCAAAAGGCCCTGTTACCACTGGTCTTCCAGTTCACTGGCTACAGTTGCTGCACAGGCAACAACCACTGTCACAAAACTGCACCTTTTGTTTGTGATACAAAGCATCAGATACTTCTCTTTTCAAGCATGAAGGGTATCAACCTGCCTACACAAAGGCCATTGCACAGGCAGTTTGACATTACTAGATCTTGGTCTATATCATGAACATGAGAGTGGGAATGGTTTAGCCCCACAGTCCAGATCCTATATATAATAACAGATGAAACATGCCATCTAGCTTGGAACTCAGTTTGTTCTACAATAGACAAAACGGGAAGAAGACACCATGGCCAATGAGGCCTTCCCCAGCTAAGCAACTGGGGCAGATTTCACTGCAACAAAAACATTCTTCTTTTTAAAAAGAGACCTAGAACAGAATATACAAAGGAATCGGGAAGGAAGGATGTGTGAGAGACACGGTACTTCCATTACAAAGCAACTACCCAAAGCCAGTACGGGATCAGGTAAAATCTGTAGCCTGTGAACAAGTGTGTGTGAAAATCTTCTGCATCCTACTGAAACTATTCATGGAGCTGAATAAATCCATGTAATACTGTATGTATCACAATGGTATTCTATTTAGTCAATGCCATTGCATATTTTGCATTATTTTTGGAAACTCATGAAGTTCCAGTCAAATGAAGCACAGGAAACATACTGTTCCCTTTATCTGGATATTTTTCCGGTGGTGCACATCTCTCTGGGGAGTGAACCTAGCAGGGGAAAAATGTATGTACTATCAACACTTATCTGCCACAGCTCATTTACAGCTCTTTCCAAAAGGAAAACATCCTCTTTCTGTCTGAGAATTATGTTTGTGATACTTCGTAACTCAGCCAATCATTTTTAAAGTATTTATTTATAGGGGAGAGAAATTAAGAAAATATTACCTAAATTATGGTGCTAAAAGGCATGGATGCATGCACTAGATGATTCGGCTGCAGCATTTAATTGAGTAGTTGGGTTTGGGTGAAAATAGATTCTAAAAATCTCTGCAGAGCAATCCTATGCAGCTATACTCAGAAGTAAATCAAGTTCTGTAAGATTTATTCCCACTTACCTATGTATAAGATAGGCTTAAAGGATTAAATGGATGTGCATGATTAATCAGGGAACAAATCATTAATTATAAAATGCCTATTTGCTTTCAGACAATTACACAGAAATTATAGAGGGAAAATGCTGTTTTAAAAGAGCCACTCTCCCAGTTCTGGATTATACAGAAAGGAAAGAACTTTTCTTGTAAGAATTCACCTGCATCGTTGTATCATTCAAAAAACACAGGACTAACCGACAATGAACCAACAAGTCTCAGCCTTTTTAGAGAGCATACTCAAAAACATTACTCTTATTTGGAAGAAAGAAGCAGTGAAGAGCAGGGATAGGCCAAAGCATTTTACTGGATTCACATTATTGCCCCAATAAAAGGCAAGATGCCTCTCTCACTTCATGGTCCACCTTGCAGCTGCTGCTGACTTAACTGGCAACTGATTCTGGCAATGGGAGAGAATATGCCACCACACCTGAGCAGAGCAGGTTAGTTTGGGATGCAGGGCAGACTGCACAACCTACATTTCAATATGCTTGAACACTGCAAAGCCACTCCTCACCATTCAGCAGGTGCTAACTGTCTGTTTAATCATAGGATTAAGCCATGCGAGTTTCCTGCAGCCGGTAAGTATACCTCCTCTAGCAAATGGCACAGCAGCAAACAGCAGGTGTACATGCATATATTTTGGTAGGAAACAGCTGCTAAACTGACCTCCAGATTGGACACATTGCTCATTAGGTGCGGATTTGGTTTGCGTATACTGCTTGTTTTCCCCTCTCCAAAATATAAGAGGCCAGTTTAAACATGCTAGCCTGACCTAAGGACAGTACACTCCTTTCCTTGGCCAAAAAACTGTAGCACTTCAAAATGCTACAACTAGGTTGATAAAAAGGGACATTCTGCCAGGAACATTTTACATCAGCTACAAAGCCAGGAATTGCACTGGTTGTCAGAATGCGACCAAGCCAAGTTCAAAGTATTTGTTTTGACAAATAAATCCACACATAGCTTAGGACCTGGATATCCACTTCCCCTTATTTACCTGCCAGGGCATTAAAGTCTAGTGGAGTTGTCCTTTTGACAGTGTCACACCTACCAAGTATTCAATATATTATAATCCAAGACAGGATGTTCTTAATACAGGTATGCCACCTGGAGAACCGCCCTCAGACATGGTTGGTGCCAAATCTTATAGATTTGAATGCCAAGCTAAAGACCTCCTTAGTCACCTTGGCTTTTCTTAAACCTCTGTAATTCTATAATCTCCCTGCACTTTTACTGTTTTCACTGCTTTATTGTTCAGTAGTATTGTTGATTTTATTGGCTGAGACCCTGCTGCTTAGTATAGTAAATCATTTTTGATCAGATCCATAAAACTAATAGGGATTTAGTGAGTTGACTCCTCCATAAGATCCATTTATTCAAATAGCCCTACTCTACTCGCAAATTGCTCTACTTGCTCACTGGAAGGACCGATCCAGAAGCTGAGGCTCCAATACTTTGGCCATCTCATGAGAAGAGAAGATTCCTTGGAAAAGACCCTGATGGTAGGAAAGTGTGAAGGCAAGAGGAGAAGGGGACGACAGAGGATGAGATGGTTGGACAGTGTCATCAAAGCAACCAACATGAATTTGACACAACTCCAGGAGGCAGTGGAAGATAGAGGAGGGCCTGGTGTGCTTTGGTCCATGGGGGTCACAAAGAGTTGGACACGACTAAACGACTAAACAACAACAATTTGCAAATTACTACATTCAGCGACAGGAGTTCAGCCTGTATGTTACTAGCACTGCATTCTGCTTTGACTTATTTTGTAATGAAAATTCCCCACCAAGGAAAATAACCCACACTGCCACAAAAGACATTTCTCCTACTCCCACTCATTTAGTTTCTTCAGTCATAAACAAATCTTGCTCTGTGGAAACTGATTGAGCGCCTTCTTGCTGAAGAAGCTGAACTGTTCCACATAGTGATTTTTGCTTTGCCATTACTCTTCACATCCCCCCAAACCAGTCAGATGTAAATGCAAGCCATTCTGTTTGTCGCCAGCCAGGCCACAATGTGACGCGCAGGACGTTTGCTGACGACAGGCACAAAGTCTCCCAATTGTCTCCCAGTCTTGAGTCTTGGGATGCCTGAACACATTAGTCATGGTGAACCTATTTTCACTTCTGCAGCTATTTAAAAACACTGCTTGCAACAACATCAAATCCCCATCACCAGCAAAAATATCTAAAGCTTCTTTTCTGCAGACTCTCACATGAGAACTGCCACCAGGAACAGAAAAATGGAAGTTTTGCCTTCTAAAGGCATGGCAACTAGTGGTTTTAATCAGGCTTGCAAAAAAGCTGATCTGGGCAAGACAGTCACTTGTGGCCAGTAACAATTTGCCAGAAGGCGAGGAGGCAGGCCACCGTTATGAATGACACTCCTCTGTCTTAATTTTACTAACATTATGTACAGAAAGAACAAAACCAGGTAAAATGTTTTGCTGACTTGTTTACAAGCCTGCCTTCTATCACCAGTGCCAGCAACACCAACCAGGCAAAGCCGATGTAAGAAAAGGTCTTAAAAGGCCGGGGCATGCGTGTAGCAACTTTCCACAAACAGCTTGTACGATAGATAGAAAGAGGGGCAAATGGTTAAGACTGTCAGGCACCAGTAAGTATGTGGGGCAACCAGAATAAATATAGATAGGGAAGGATAAACCATGCTTTTTGCTGCAAGCAGTAAGTTATCTCAGGAATTCTGGTTTTTAAACTTATAGGAAATATTTTTACATTGTTTTCAATATTTGCTTTAATTTTAATGTATGTCTAATTGTTTTTAATTATAATATTTATATAGTGTTTTAAATGTTCTTATTTTATCTGTTGTGAGACGCCTTGGGTCCCCTATAGAGAAAAAGGCAGCATATTATATCTATTTAATATCTATATAATTATATAGATATTTATGATAGACAAATACATTAATAATACTGTACTTGCCTTTTGAAAAGGTTACTGGATGTATGCTATCATTTTTCCTGTCAAAGCAGGTTCAGTTGCTTTCTTCTCCAGTAGAGCTCAGTATTTTAGCTAACAATTTCACACCGATAATGCCTTAGGAATGGGAACCTAAATATATATTAACCATGGTTAAGTTGCAAAATCTAGTTCTGTTGGCGTGCCATAAGCAAACCTCCCAATACACACACATCCTTGCACAGAAAGTGTCTATTTAAGGGGCTGCCTATCTACACACAAAAGCAGCTGTTCTGTATTCTGGCCATAGCTCATTTATGAGCAATGAAATCTTGCTGTTCTTTCTCTTTTTAAAATACTGAGATCGGAGAAGAACTCAAAGCATTTCTATCAAAAGCGGTAAAGTTGGAATGAAGCAGAGCACAACTCTGGCATCCACTTGACTGCATTCTGAACTCTTCCAGTGTAAAGTGATTTGCAAAAATCCCCAATACATCCTTTCTAACTGCGTCAAACACAACTAGCACCCCTTCATGCAGATGAAAGAAGCTGGGTTGAAATTGCTAACAAAATGGAAAGCAGGAAATGAGATTTCACGGTATGCTTTGTGATACTGAAATCAAACTCCTGTCAATGGTATTTAAAATATTTGAAATATTTTTATCTCACCTTTCTGCTTAAGAAGACCTAAAATGGCTTAGATCAATTAAAATATAGTACTTAAAGCTAAGAAGGGTGAGTATACAATTACAAAAAAAGGATCAAACAAATAACATACTTTGAAAACTGCCTTTGTATGGTATTCCCCATAACATTCAAGAGCTGTACAATTCTCTCCTCACTGTCTGCTCATACATACCCAATATATATGTGTGTGCATACACACACACAAACACACACATGTGCAAGTTACCTGCATACTGTTGGATATTTTACAACCTTGCATGCTGCCTGTGGTTTCAGTGACTGCAAAGGACTTTTTTGGGCTGGGATGACTGTCAATCTATCCAGCAGTAACCAACTGTTCCTTTTAACTTTTGAATTCAAAGAGAGCCCCGCCTCTCTACTGAGTTCCCTTTCCCTCTCTTTAGCCTGTCTGAAGTCAGTTGGTTCTTAAGTTTTCTGTCAATCTGTTCACAATTGTAACCTCATAGGCATCCTTCAGTCTCGAGAGACTATGGTAAAATGCTCTGTATGGAGGACTTGGAACAGCGTCTAGTGTTTTGACGCTATACGCAAAGCTGGAGTGTCCTCTCCAGGGAACGAAGGCTGGATAAAATAATATGGAGGATAGGCTGTAACCCAAGCAGAAAATCCCCCCTCTCCACGTCACTGAAATAGTCCAATGGAAAGGCAAGAGCCAATACAACTGGTTTCAGCGACGTCGCAGGAGTTGCCAGAACAACACGAACTGCCTCTGCTACTCTGGCTCAGGATTTTGCCTCGAGGTTAACTCCTGAAGCCTTTTCCATCACTGGATAAACCCACAAGGCAGTGGGGGCTTGAAGTCAGAGTTTTCCTTCTCCTAGATGGGCTGCCTTCAAAGGCTAACAAGCCCCATCTACCCAGCCTGCTCGCTCATGGCATGGAGGCTGATGGCGGCGCCTCAGTGGGGGTTTGAAGTCGGAGTTTTCCTTCTCCGAGATGGGCTGCCTTCCAGGGCTCAACAAGTCCCACCTACCCAGCCTGTTCTCTCACGGCATGGAAGACGATGGTGGTGCCTCAGTGGGGGTTTGAAGTTGGAGTTTTCCTTTCCCAAGCACAAGCTGCTGACAAAGTGCTGGGTGAAGGTGCCTTTCATCTTCCATTTCTGTTTATGGTGTCATGCCTCCAATTTCATACCTTCTTCAGAGTCATTGTAACTTGTGGTCACTGGTGATCCTTCCCGGCTGCCTATTTCAGTCTCCAAACTATTAGAATACTTCACCTGATGTTTTGTTGGAGGAAAGCTCTTCTGCTTTTGGCACTTTTTGGTTTTCAGAAGTTACCACTCCACTGCAGAAGTTTTTGGTACTTCTGCAATGAAATCAGGCTGTTAAAGCAGCCCTTTAGGATCCAAAAAACAAAGGTATAGTTTAGGATGCCCATTAGGATGTTTCGGGAAACCTACAAGCAGATTTTTAAAAGGAGTACCTGGAAGAAAACTTTCCTCAACCACCTCTATGTCGGAAGCACCCTGCTCAGGTCAGTGAAATAGATTTGACTTCCTCATCCCAGTTGTTTTGTTGGAGGAAAGGTCTTCTGTCTTTTCCACTTTTTGGTTTTCAGGAGTTGTTGCCAAGCTGCTTTCCTCTGTTGAGGACATGATCTAAAGTCTCTGCTGGAGACTTTATAAAGTTGACAAAAAGTGACATCACAAAGTGTGGTCAAGGTATTGTTACCCAGTGTGGGTAACAATACCTCCCAAGGTTGCTAAGCCACATGGGTGTTTCAGTCCCACTCATGGGAGGCAAGAGGGCTGCAGCTTTAATGAGAAACTGGGGAACAAACCTTTTCAAAGGGCATCTGATCTTCCATATGTTGCCTAGTGCTGGTAATACTGCATAAGGCTCTATGGCACAGATAAGAAACCTGATGCCTCTTTCATGTTTGAGGCTACAGTTAGAACAGGCCTGAAGCAGTTTGGGGGAACTATGGGAGTCTTAATGCAAACCTCTGTAGAGCACTATGTTGGGAACTAGGCCAGCTGGAATTCTGGAAGCTTTAGTCAAAAAATCTAAATGGAGTTTAGTACGTCTGCTCCTCAATAAGCTGACAAGGTCTGCAGCAATAGACATTAATAGTTAGGTAACCCCCACGATTGGAACTTTTAAAGCTCCATCTGAACCTGTAAAGCATCATAAGATAGTAGCTTGCCTAAGGCTAAATAGCCTAACTCTTCCACAAGGCATAGTAGGACTCCTGGCTCCTCAGGGAATTGTCACTAATTTCTTTGGTTCGTGCTATTAAAGGCAGTGTTCTCTTTATAGAGAATTTGTAGCTGAATTATAATAGAAATAGAATAGAGTGATCTATTCTGATACTTTTCCTGTTATCTTACTGGTTGGCAGTTGCCATGTGCTTTTTACCTCCATTTCGAAAATTAGGCTAGTATTTGTAAGGTTTCAGGGATCTCCTATCTGCCAAGAACAATTCATTTATGTAAACTGTGGACTTACATTACCTTTAGTTTGATATGCAGAAGTTTAATGAATGCTTTCCTGACAACAAAATATATTACTCCTCTTATGACCACAGTCAATTAGGGCCACTATTCTAATTCCCCTACAAATGTTGTGGATTTATTCTGATTTAAATGTAGTCTCTGTCACTCCCAATGAAAGATGGGAAGAAGGATATATATTTGAAGAGAATGAAATATATCACTGTGGCTGTGGGAGAGTAACTTGTAACAAAATATTTGTATTCTTTCTCCTATGAATGTTTCAGGGTGAGTTACTGAGACCTTAAGTTTTAGTTAATAAGAAAGGAATGGACTATCTGGGGAACTTGAAACTAC
This sequence comes from Pogona vitticeps, assembly GCF_051106095.1. Taxonomy (NCBI): domain Eukaryota; kingdom Metazoa; phylum Chordata; class Lepidosauria; order Squamata; family Agamidae; genus Pogona; species Pogona vitticeps. Next base: position 74,294,044 of record NC_135787.1, read on the forward strand.
TGTATTTTCCTCTGTGACTCTCTGTAGTACTGTGTAGCACAAGGACCTTTACCAGAAATTCAGAACTCTATGACACATAAACACCTCTCTCTCTCTCTCTCTCTCTCTCATATATTTTGTATACAGATGTGGGCAAACACATATATAATACACATATACACAGATGCATATCTGTGATGCACTACTTGCAAAAAAAGGAACAATCAAAGACATTTGGTCCCTTGAACAAACAACAATGTCCCCTACAGTAAAGACATACATTTGATTGACAGTTTGTTTGATTTTAATGGGTCTGAAAGTCCAGAACCAAAAGCTAGCTGCCTCCTTCTGTCTAGCACTGAGCTCTGCACACAAATTGCTGCAAGGACCATAGCATTATTACAGCTTCCCACAGAATACACCAATTTTGTAATTAAATCCACAGAATTCACAAGCTCACAAACATTAATCAGCATACCTGTCTAGGTATAATTATGTTAGTAACCGTTGGGAGTTTTATTTACAACTTCAGATGCCATCTATAGTTTGAGTGATTGGGACAAATTTTACTGGGCTGGAGTGATTGTCTATCAATCCGACAGTAATGGATGGTTCCTTCCAGTTTTGAATTCACCTCTCTCTGATGAGCACCCTATCTCTTTTGTCAGCTGGTGGCAGTTGTTGCTGGTATGGGTGCAGTAAAGAAATCAGTATACACACATTGGTAATTTCAAGCAACTGTAACTAAAGGACTTTTTTTTTTCCTCCTACAACTGTCTCAAAAAGATTAACTGAGACTGAAAGTGTGTTACCCATAGTTCAGTGGTGAAATTGTATCCAAAAACATGAAGAGAGGCAGTATAACATTATTTATGTGGATTCATTTCAGCCTGATTTCATGCCTGCCTTTCTCATTGGAATGTCTTTAGTTATGAAGAATTAGAGAAGTGTGGCTCTTGCAGCAATCCTTGACTTCCCATGAGCTTTAGCAATGGAATATCTTTGGTTAGAACTGAGGGAATGTAACTCTCATAATTCTTCAGGGATCAGCTCTACGGAGGTTCCATTCTCATCTGGATGTCCGTTTTCAGAATCTGCTGCTGGGCAGCTGGGGGATGACCTCTGTGGTCCACAGCAGGTATCCTATGGCATGATGGAGGTCCCCCTGAGAATAACGCAACACCACTAGAGGCCCACTTAACAGGTATGCGGGGGGGGAATCTATCTCTGGTGTTGCTTCAGATTTGTGGAAGGCATCCCCCTCAGAACTATGATCACCTCACTGCTTTCAAGGAGCATATGAAGACATTTCTCAGCAAAATGGCCACTTAAACTATTTGGTGTTTCTTGTGAATCTTTTAACTATTCTGGTTGTGGCGGTGGTTTTAATGGTTTTACTGCTCTGTTTGCTTTCAGTTTGTTCTGGTTCTACTTTGTTATCAATGTCTGTCATCTGCCTTGGGCGGAAGGACAGGATAAAAATGTTAAGAATACATACTAAAAAAATGGTTATTCCCTCGTACTGAATATTACAAGAAACAACGGAGACAAGTCATTCAGGAATTTGAAGTGAGGTGTCTACTTTCACTTTAATTTATCCTGTCCACCAAATTCAAGGGAAACAGTTGACACATTGCATTGTTATCTGGGATCAATAATGTTTTAGATGAGCTGAAACTGTATCCAGGCAGGACAGACCTCCTGTTGCCTGTCTCATCAAAACATAGATGGGACTACATTCTCTCTTAAGCAGTGATTCCCAACCTTGGGTCCTCAGATGTTCTTGAACTACAAAGCCAAGAAATCCTGGCCAGCACAGCTAGTGGTGAAAACTTCTGGGAGCTGTAGTCCAAAAACATCTGGGGACCCAACTTTGGGAATCACTTCTCTAAAGCAAGGGTGAGACGTCATAACAGAATTGAAAGAAACAAATTTCCCCTCCCCCCATAGACTCTATGACATAAGAAATCCTTGTTTTTTAGACTCTGCTGATAGTGGATAAGCAAGAATAATTCAGAAAATATATAGAATGATAACTACATAGCAATGCCAATCATTAGTAAAAATTAAATAAATTTGCTAGGAAGCAAATTTGCTTGTAAGAATAATTTCATAGCAAAACAACTGCATGATGTTTGCTAAAAACCAAAAAGAAAATACCAATGTAATAAAGTATGTATGCCAATTATAAAGAACAATTTCCAATAATTATTTTAGTCATCAACTGAGCCCTCTGGGCATTTGGGGGAAGGCAATATTTCTCTTTATGTTCATTTATCTGTTTTCATGTTATTTGATAAGACATTTAAATGCAAGCATGAAAAATCGTTATGCTCTTCATACATGTTTCTGCTCACATGTGATATTACAAACTCCAAACAGCAAGATGACTACATATTAATTCCAAGCTGAGAGACAACCTACACTGGGAAAAGGACACTTTTCATAATTGCACTATTTACACAATTAGTGATCACTTGTCACGTAACACAATAGATGGCTATTTTTAGAAAGTAAAGTTAGTACAGTGGTGCCTCGCTTAACGGCGATAATCCATTCCAGGAAAATCGCCGTTAAGCGAAAACATCGTAAAGTGGGGAAAAACCCAATTGAAATGCATTGAAACCCCTTCAATGCGTTCCAATGGAGTCAAAACTCACAGTCCAGTGAAAATCCTCCATAGGGCAGCTGTTTTCGCTGCCTGTCCTCCGAGGGATCCATCCCCAGAAAACAGTGGGGAGCCATTTTGTTTACCCAGTGGCCATTTTGAAACCACCGATCAGCTGTTTTAAAATTGTCGTTTTGCGAAGAATCGATTCCCAGAGCAGGGAACCGATCATCGCAAAGCAAAAAAACTCAATTCAGACTATCGTTTTGCCATCGCAATTGCGATCACAAAAAGATTGTCGTAATGCGGTTTCGTCGTAATGCGGGGCAATCGTAAAGCGAGGCACCACTGTACCAGATGTTTTCATTACTAAACAAGAAGTTAAATGCTGCAAACCCACTGCATTTGAGGTTTTGTCCTGTGCCTGCCCGTCCTCATGCTGCCTGCCTTTCACAAGCACCTGCTGTTGCTGGAGTTATTTTTAATATTTGTTTTTAAAATTTTTATTTATTTCAAACGGGAGGGTGCTAGTTCAGTATTATATATGTATATATATTTACACTGTTATACAAGCTGCACATTTACACAAGCTGTATACTCCCTGCTTTACATTTTAGTCAAGTGTTGTTTCTTCAATGTTGTCACATGAAAAGATATACTAAAATATTTATGAAATGTGAGGGGGTGTACTCACTTCTGTGATATACTGTATCTGCCTAAAGCATGCTAAACTCAAAACATTTTTAAAGATTGTTAATACTCTTTTTCCAAGCAAAGCAGCCTTCTCTTGGTGATTTATAGGGTTAAAGCAAATTAAAATAAAATTTAAAATTCTCTAGAATTACCACAACAAAACAATTCTATCCAAGACCAAAAGTATTTTAAAAAGAAGGAACAAAACTTTCTTGTTAAGGAAATAATAAGAGAACAAACAGAATACAGTGGTGCCTTGACTTACGAACATCCCGACTTACAACCATTTCGAGTTACGACCAGCTCCGGCCGCAAAATTTTGCTTCGACTTGCAGTGGGAGCTTCAAGTTGCAACCGGAAAAAGGCAGGGAAAAAAGGTGGGGAATTCAAATTTGCTAACCGTTGGTAGGTGAAGAGGCTGCTTCTTTGTAGCTCTTTCGCCCCAACGGTTAGAGTGAGTGCATCAGAGGATGCTTAAGGCTGCCTGGTAAGGTAAGGTGCTGCTTTCTGCTTTTTAAAAACAGTTCTGGGTGGGTTTTGTAGGGTGGGTTTCGGCCAGGGGGGTTATGTTTCTGTGCTGTGTTGTTTTGTTTTTTGGTGGGTTTTTTTTTTTTTTTTTTTTGGCAGCCCCAGCGCCTTCCGATGGGGCTTGGCCCGTTGTTTATTTTTCAGTGGTTTTTTTTAAGCCCCAGCACCTTCGCGGCTTGCTCCGTTTTTAATTTGGGTTTTTTTTTTCAGCCCCAGCGCGTTCCTATGAGACTTGCAGTGTTTTATTTTTATTTTATTTGGGGGGCAGGTTTCTTCTGGAATGGATTCATTGTGTTCTAATGCATTTCAATGGGAAATGGTACTTTGACTTACAATCATTTCGAGTTATGTCCATCTTCTGGAACGGAGTATGGTCATAAGTCGAGGCACCACTGTACATGGAGTCAAACTGAAGCTTGTAGCCACAAACCTGACATGTAACAAATGCAATCATATTCATTTCATGGATTACAGTATGCAAACCGAAGCCTACATTGCTAGCACTTTGAGGTTTTTAATCTCTGTCCCTATCATTGCTGAAGACTAAATATATTTATTAAATCTGCAAGCCTACATACTTTGCTGATAGGCAAGCCCCTCAGTTGTTTCTAGCAGGAATCTCCAGGCTGGAAACACGGTATGAATCCTCTCAGAGCGCCCAAACGTGCCGAGGTCCATTAAAGTCACAAGGTCTTGCTCTGGAATAGATATAACTAGGCATATTTTGTTTGTGTCTTTATAACCCCATATTCTTTTTTCATTCCATAGAAGCTGAATAAGACCAACCCCCAAATCAAAGTGCTGGTAAATTTTCTAGACAAGAACAAATACATTGCACCTCTCTTTTTTCAGACCCATTTGTCTTCAATCAGCTAGTTATTCACCCATCATTATCCTATTTTATGCACTATTAACAAATGATGGGCTCATTTAGTCAAGAATTAAAATCACTATCAGGTTCGGTAGTTGATGTCCATTACAGTCACCCCCTCACTGTGATTTCTGACTTCAGAATGTGTCTGATAAGAGACCCACGTACCTTTATTGCTGATTGCTTTACTACCATCATTTGCTTCTTGCAAAGACAATGAATGTTTTAAGCGTTTCACAGATTTATTTACAGTTGATTTAAAAGAAAGAACAGTAGAGAATTTTTTAAAGTTCATTTCAATGACAAAAGAGTTCGCAGCAACTATAGTTTGGGGGGGAATTATTCTATACTATCTTTATATCTTTCATTATCTTCAGCATAAATCTCGATGTGAGAAGACATCCAGGGGGAAAATGTACTAATGAAAAATGTGGCCAAGGGTTGCTTATTTCAGCAACATGCACCTCAAAAAGAAGCAGCTAAGAGCCATTTCATCAGGCCTGGGGGATACTTTTTGCTCATCAGGGCCCAGTAGAAATTGCATCCTGAACAAAAATGTTGGGAAAGGTTGTTTTGTTTTGCTTTTAAAATTTAACCAGATTTCACTTGTACTCTCCCAACACATACTTAGTGTAAAGTAAGGCAGCTCATTTTGCCTGGGGCAACAATTTTCAGAAATTAAAGATTCCCTGGTCCCATGGTCTCCAGTGACTTCCCCAAGACAGAAAGGGGTTCCAAGGGAGCCTCCGAATCTTTGGGGGGGAAGTCAATGTCTTTAGTTTATGAAAAGCAGCCACAACTGATTACATCAGTGACATAAATTTCACAAATGTGATTTCAGCCAATGTTGCAGAAATTAGCTTGTTAAAATGAACTTTATCATCTCTTAAGTTACCAATTAAGTTGGGATGCCCAAGTTGGCAATTGGGTTGGTTTTTAGCTTAGCGTTGAGTTTGTGCATCAACATTTCACCAGCGATACATTCATATTAACTTTATTAACATAAAATACTTTTATCAAAACATCTTGAGCGCCTACGTTCAATTCTAAAAATAAAATTGGGTTTTGTAAATGTTAACATAAATAATCACTAAGATGTGCTTGGTATCAAAATATTACGGTCTGTTTAATATACAACAATAACAAAAGAGAAACTACCACAAGTGTATTAAACCATAAAACGGGTGGTTATGAAACTGAAATATGTTAGGCTTAATTCTATATTCATGTATGCATTTGACGTAAACAGAAGTTTGATCAGAGCGGTGGACTAGGCTTTAGAAGATATGAAATCCAGGTTCAAGTTTCAAAGCACCATGAAACATGTTAAGGGCGCTTGGGCTATTACTCCCTCTTAGCCTTGCCTACTTCACAGGATTGTTGTAAACATGAAGTGGAGAAAAAGACATCCAGGCAAACGGTCTTGAGATTACTGAGGAAATATGACATAAGACTCTGACTTATGGTGACCCTTTCCAGGGTTTTCTAGGTACAGTACTAGTTCTCAGAAATGGTTTCTTCTGGGGTCATGCAGCATGTGCAAGTCTACACAGGTTGATTCTTCTCCTGGGAGGCCTAGTGAGAGGAATCAAACTCTCAATGACTGGCTCTGCAGCCAGATATTACAACACTAGCAAAACAATAAAAGGATAGAAATAAATAATGAGCATCCATCTGTGCAAATTCCAGTTCAGCAATAAAGATGTGGATGCATATTTAAAACTCTGGGTTTCATATAGGACTTACAGTAAAGCATGGCTATTGGAATAAGGCTTAAACTAAAAGCGAGCAATATGTCCCATGAGACAAATCTGAAAACAGAGCTGGGGTAATAATTTTACTGGACCACCACAGCATAAAGTGCAAACTTTCAAATATATATATATATTCAACAGATCTCTAATTTTTCTGTCTCATTCCCTGAAGCTCTAACTCATCGCAGATCTTCAGTGAATAGGACAGAAAATTTATGAATCATCCTACCTAGATTTTGAAGCTCCAGGAGCTGATGAATTCAAGATAAATTTTATTTCCAGATTTTCTGATAAGAGGACTGCCATGTTTGTGCGTGCTTATGCTTCCAGCCAGCATAAGAGCCAAAAAACCAATGGAGTCTCCATTGCCTTTTCAGAGACTGGCAGGCCTTTCTTTATAGAGATGGCGAGCAAGAGCATGGTTACTCCAGAGGAAAAAAACAACAACATTTAAATCAACTTTGACCCTGCTGTGCCTTCCCTCTCGCCAGCCCTTGCTGCAAGATCCTCCTATTTCTCCACTGGGCTTCCTTCCTTCAAGTTCTAGCCAATGTTTTTATTTTCTGTTTCTCCTCCTGAAGATCTTCATTTCCCAGTCTTACAGCAAGTGAAAGAAAGAAGAAGAGGAAGGATATTAGATCTTAAAGAAATGAGAAAGGGAAAGCAAGAGAAGGATTTTGGGTTGAAGGGGTGAGAATGGGCTTTTCAAATTTTTTGTAGCCATTCCCCTTCCCTCAAAAGCTCAGAACAGGGATTTTTGACCCATTTGTTTTAAGACTTCTGGTGTAGTAATGTAATGTAAACTTAAAATTAAGTTAAATTAAGTTAAAATTTAAAATTAATGTTCATGTTAGCATTGTTCTCCTTTTAATGTAAACATGTTTTATTAAACTTTTAAGCTTATTCATGATTAATATAACTAGTGGTCATGTTTCATTTACTTTTCCTTCTCAGATCATCTGTGTTTTGTTTGTTTGCTGATAATTGTTAGAGTATGTGTTTTGAGACAACCCTCAGTCTGACAGTGATTGTTCACTGCATTCATTATATCCAAAAACTGAAAGAGACATATATAAAAAGAATTTGCTGTTCACATTAAGAGCACCAGAATATGTTTTCAAGTGATACAAGTGAAAAATTATGCAACCAAGTGGAAAAGAATTTGCACCATGCTATTTCCTAAAGACTGACGGTATTCAATATCAACTATGTGTTCTTTCATTGTAATTCCATGGGTGTGGAGTTACAGGAAATGCCACAAAAGCAATGTTGGGATCAAAAAAAATATACCCAGTTAAAAAGAGGTACTGTATGTAATATTCCCAAGCTAAAACACTGCATTTAGTTGCTTATTGAAAGTGGGGGCCAGGATTCAATGTTAAGTGCAAAGTGGACATGGAAAAGACTCCAATTCAGTCCCTACCATATTCAGCAGAACAGACAGAAAAGGTCAGAGACAGAAACCAGGTCAGCTCTTAGCTTTGGTACTGAAACTTAGCTGGTATAACGAGTAACAGTCCAGCTTGAAAGATGTTTCCAAAATATAGCCCTTCAAAAAAAAAGTTGACTGACCAAGAAGACTTATTTTAAAAAGTATTGCAAAGCAATCTAGTTCCATTTTTGCATTTTTGACTATAAATCCCATAAGGCCCAGCTGACATAGTCCATAGTCAGGAACTATGAGAACTATGATTCAAAAAAAAAAATCACAGGAACATTAGTCACCCAGTCTTGGTTTATAGCAAAGTATGTTAATTTTTAAGATGGTACAACACACTGCTATTTTTGCTTTTCAAGACCATCTTGAAACTGAAATAGAATTTCTACTTCATCATAAGAACTGCTGGATAGCTTAATGGTCACCACCATCATCATTCTAACTGTACTTCTATATTTTTTCAATGTGGCAAGAAAACCCACCTCAAAATTCTTGTATTAATTTAATAGCCACCACAAATTAGGCATTGGTTAGAAAACGTGGAAAGAGATCAAATGAAAAGCCTAGAGAGTCCAATATTCCATTCCCACAATAGCCAATCAAATGTCTATGGAAGCTTCACAAGAATGACAGAACTGCAGACCACATTCCCAGTCACTCAGCCATGAATGGGGAGGTGGGGAAAAAAGCACATAAAATCTCTTGCAAGACGTCCACACGAGCTCAGTCAGTATTTGAACTCAAAAGATAATATTAGTCCTGAGATCTAGTATCCTTGAGGTGCTGCAGAAAGCATAAAGATCAGTAGATAAAATATATTTTGCTGCATACAGCAAACACACACACACTCATCTATTATAGCTGGCTTTTCTGAGAAGGTTCGATGTCAGTTTTTCTTTATTTATTTATTTATTTATTTATTTATTTATATTTATTTATTTATTTATTGGACTTATATACCGCCCCATAGCGCTACAAGCACTCTCCGGGCGGTTTACAATTTTTAATTATACAGGCTACACATTGCCCCCCCAGCAAGCTGGGTACTCATTTTACCGACCTCGGAAGGATGGAAGGCTGAGTCAACCTTGAGCCGGCTACCTGGGATTTGAACCCCAGGTCGTGAGCACAGTTTTAGCTGCAGTACAGCGATTTAACCACTGCGCCACGAGGCTCATATAGAGTCATTTAGAGTCATTCCTATACTCAGCAATGATGATATGATGATGATTCTAACAATAATGTGCAGTTAGGTCAATTCTGACCCTTTGCAGGGTTTTCTAGGTATAGAGAACAAAGGTTAACCATTCCTTCCTTCCGGGGTCACCTCTGTGCAACTTACCCAAAATGAAAGTTCTCACACAGAAACTCCTGCCCACAAATGTCCCTTCAATGTAGAGATAATACAATTGTATTACTTAGCTTTGCACAACTCATGGTACACTGTTGCAATAATAGCTCTTTTAAAATACAAGTAAGAATACGTAATTATGTGCTGTCTAATCAGTTCTGACTTATAGTGACCTTTTTCAGAGTTTTTCCGGAGGTGATTTACCATCCCTTTGGTATCTGGCTGCAGAGGCAAAGGCTGGGATTTCAATTCCCTACCAATGCCTCCCAGAAGAGCCAGCCTGCGTGGCTTTGGGCAAGATGTACAGCCCCAGGGCTCCCCCAGAAGAACAGAAAGGTAAATTAATTCAAAGTACCCTGTACCTAGAAAACCCTGAAAATAGTTGGCATAAACCTGGATCAACTTGATGGATCACAACTAAAAATAAAAGTGTTGAAATATATATGTTGTTCTCCAGATTAAGAAGGAGATGAAATACACTTGGTCTGCATTTTACTGTGACTTAATCCTATCAAGTACCTTATTTTTTTTTCATGCATGTTACCATTTCTTTCATGAACACATGTTATAATCATCTCAGAACTGCAGAGCTGGAAGGGATCCTACAGATCATCAAGTCCAGCCCCTCTCAAGGAGGCATAGTGGAGCATCGAACTCCCCATCTCTGGCTCCACAGTCAGATCCCTAAACCACTGAACTATCCAACAGTTCTAATAATAGTTTGAGTTTTACAATCCAGTTCAGTGCAAAAAAATGTGCATAAGGAAAAAAGCAAACACTGTAGAAAATGAATCACCCCATGCATTATGGAGAAATGGTCATAGGGAGCCACACAAAAACTGATGCCAATAACTGCAAGTGGAAGCACTTAAGTGTGTCACTTAGATTTAGTATATCAAATGTGTGACAGTCAGTGTGTTAAGCCTGTGTGCAGGAACATGTGCTACCAATAATACTAAGGAAATATATTTTATAAAATAGGTTTTAACAGAAGTTTGGCAATATGCCTTTGGGTAGCTACTGGAAATCCCTTTGAAAAAAATCATATATGTCATATAGTTAATCTTGCATAGTTCTTATGGAAATCTGTGTAACTAAAGCCAGATTCTTATATGGAATTGTGTTTCATGCTCCCAGTGCTGGTTCAGAAACATACTAGTGTTGAGACCACTCAGAAGAGATGTATACAAAAAACAAAGCAATATCAGAGGCTAAATCAGGAGAAGTGTGCAATTAAGTAATGCAACAGCATTCTGTCTTAGGATATGAACATCAAAACCCCAGAATTCATATACATACTTCAAGATTTCTGCCCTCTGTTGGCAACATTATTGTTACTGTGGAGACATTAAAGAAAGCAACTAGCCAAAAATGTTCATGTAATCTTAAATATTCATTTAATCTTAATCTTAGGCATTAGAGAATGAAAGTACTGGACAATTCCAGCTGAAACGTGAATTGCAGCCTGATTTTCAAAACCAGAATAAAGTGAAGATGAATTTTAGTCATAGAATTAATTGTATCTTTTGGATTGTTAAGTACAGAATTTTGACTTACCACAGAGTAAACACTGCCCTTCCTATGAATTATACCTCCAAAGAATCTGAAATTGCACCGCTGGCTGTCATTATTTTTCATACTGTAATCATACTGTAATCTGACTGTTTCTTCTCTCCTCTTGCTTAAACTTTAAGGTAACGTGCTGAATTTATAATGCATATGTAGAAAAGATCGGCGAAACAATGACAGAAAGAAACACACAAAAATTATGAGAACAATTAGATTTTCAGTTTACAAGCACACATAGTCACAGGAGCTATTCAAACATGCCACTGCAAGCCACAAATGCAAAAAAGTGTTTTGTCACAATATCTGACAGATGTGGTAAGAAAAACTGGCAGAAAATATCTGTACTGAACAAAACTACCATTTCTCAGGTAAAACCAGGTAGTAGGGGTGCCAAGCTGAACCAAGCTTTTCAAACATGTTCTCAGGTGTTTGGAAGTGATGAGCTGGTGCAAAAATATGCTAAGCCTGTTCGGCAACTAGTTCTGCTGGAGAAGGAAGTGGGAGTGGGTGACTGGGTCTGTTCCCCATCTTTCATCTCTCCAAGGCTTTTGCTAAGCAATTTTGTTATTATAAATGTGAATCCCTCCACACTAACTTTGCCTCTGGCCTATTCTTTGGGAGACCAAACCCAAAACCTTGGTCCATGCGCTCGTAATCTCGAGATTAGACCACTGCAATGTGCTCTATGTGGAGCTACCTTTGAGATTAATGCAGAAGCTTCAAATGGTGCAGAATGAGGCAGCCAGACTTCTTAGTGGGGTTAGGAAACATCAACATATTACTCCCACTCTGGCTGCCTTGCATTGGCTGCCCATTCGATTCCGCGTTGATTTCAAAGTTCTAATGATCACATACAAAGCCCTAAATGGTTTAGAACCTCAGTACTTGGCGGAACGCCTCCTCCCACCTAGATTTACTCATATCACCCAATCTAGCCAGGAGGGGCGACTGAGGAGCCTAACACGGAGAGAGGCCCAGAAAGAAAAAAACAAGACACCGGGCCTTCTCAGCAGTGGCTCCCAGACTCTGGAACACGGTCCCCCCCATCAAGATTCATCTGGCCCCCTCGCTGGGCACTTCAAAAACCAACTCAAGACCTGGTTATATAGACAGGCCTTCCCTCCGGGCACTACATAACTTTCTCTTTTTCTCTATCTTTATCTACTTTGTTTTGTGTAAATGTTGCAAATTGTTATTTCATATTTATTGTTTTTATTCTGCGTTTTGTGAGCCGCCCAGAGTAGACTATGTCTAAATGGGCGGCATATAAGCTCAATAAATAAATAAATAGATAGATAGATAGATAGATAGATAGATAGATAGATAGATAGATAGATAGATAGATAGATAGATAGATAGATAGATAGATAGATAGATAGATAGATAGATAGATAGATAGATAGATAGATAGATAGATAGATAGATAGATAGATAGATAGATAGATAGATAGATAGATAGATAGATATCCTTTATTAGTCCAAATGTGTCCCACAAGCCAATCCTACTCTAAATAGATGAGAATGTTGTCTTCAGAAGAGTATCAGACTCCTCAGCAGAAAGGAGTAACATAATGTTTTACTATTCTGCAGCTTCTTAAAATATAACACAGGGAGCAAAATGATTAGCTGGCCCATAGAGCTCAGTGGTATAGGTATCTAGCTGTGGAGCCAGAAGTTGGCAGTTTGAGTCCCCACTGTGCCTACTGTGAGTACAGCCAACCTGTGTGGCCTTGGACACGCTGCACAGTTCCCAGGATGCCACCACTTCTGATGGTTCCCTAACTGGAAAACCCTGAAAAGGACTACCATAAGTCAGAATTGAGTTGACGGCTCACAATGATTGTTATGAAAAGTTCAACAAAAGGGATTAATTTGAGATCAGGAACAGCTCACATAAAATAAGGAACTACAGAGTGAGCCCAACCAGAAGTATTTAAAGGTTTTGTGTTAGAGATATGCCCTTGCCATAACCACAAAAGTATACCAGTATATAGGGGGGAAACAAAAGAACAACAAATACTTCAATTTTGCCGGACTAACACAACCCCTTCAATAAAAATCATTCATGAATTCAACAGAGTTATTTATTTATTAATTTGATTTGTACCTCGCCCATCTGGTCTATAAGACCACTCTAGCTAAGTACCACAGTAATTAAATCAAGATCATAATTGCACTGGTTCTCTTCCTGATCTTGTTCTTCCCCTTGGCTGTATTTAGGATCATCCTGATAACTATTCTGACCCACAAGGCTAGACGAAACAAATGTGCCAGGCTGTATCCAGTGACACCATGGTGTGTCAGCAGATATGAGCAGAATACTGAAGCTTCATCTAGTTCATGCACATGATATATCATGCCTGTGAAATCAGGAAGAAATAAAACCAAATATTTGTGTGTTTCTGGAATGAAAGCACTTTTTTAAAATCTGCATTAACATACAAGACATACGAGGGGGTGCTGACATGTACCGAGCCCTACCCAGAAAAAATTGAGCTAGGAAGCTATAAATTGGAGGGTGTATTGACCAATTGGTCTGTATTCAAAGGTGCAAAATTCAATTACCTATGATTTTAACTTATCTTTCATGTTCAGCTCTGAAATGAACATGGCAGCACCTCCAGAAAAGTTCAATGTGGAAGAGCATAGGACCATAATCAAGTTCCTGTTTCTCCAAGGGAAAGGTGCAAAGCAGATCCATGAGGAAATGTCACAAACTATGGGTGACAATGGCCCTTCATATGCAACAGTTAAACGTTGGGTTGTCAATTTTAAAATTGGCCATTTCGGTGTTGAAAGTGAGAAACCCAGTGGAAGGCCAGTTCCTGTCTCTGTGCCTGCAAATGTGAAAGTCATCCACGACATGATCATGGAGGACCGCCGAATATCAGCCAAAAGTATTGCTATAAATCTGAGAATATCACATGAGAGAGTTGGTGCCATTATCCACAATGACTTAAAAATGAGAAAGCTGGCAGCAAAATGGATCCCCAAACTTTTGACAACCAAACAAAAGAGGAAATGTGTGGAGTCATTGGAACATGTGTGGCTGTTTTGGAACATTTTGCAAGAAATGAGTCAGATTTCTTGGACAAACTGGGAACTAGAGATGAGACATGGATCTACTGTTATTTTCCTGACACAAAGGAACAGTCTAAGGAATGGAGTCACAGTGGTTCCCCCAGGCCAAAGAAGTTCTGAGTGCAAAGGTCTGTGCGGAAGCAAATGGCAACAGTTTTTTGGGATAGGAAGGGAGTTCTGCTGGTGGACTACCTCAAACAGAGTTCAAACATCAATACAAAATATTACTGTGCTTTATTGATAAAGTTGAGGCAAAACATTAAGGAAAAACATCAAGGAAAGCTCCCCAAAGGTGTCATCCTGTTGTATGACAACGCCTCGTCACACACTGCAGGTGAAACAATGACAAATCTGACCTCCTTAGGCTTTCAAGTGATGCCCCATCTACCCTATTCTCCCGACCTGGCTCCTTCTGACTATTATCTGTTCCCCAAACTCAAAAAACACCTAAAGGGACAACGATTTGGGAGTGTTCTGGAGGCAACTAATGCTGCAAATGAGTGGTTACACCAGCAGTTGGAAGAATTTTATTTGCAAGGACTTAAGAATCTGCAGGACAGATGTCGCAAGTACATTGACTTCCTGGCGGAATATGTAGAATAGTGTGGCAGTTACAGCTTCCTAGCTCATTTTTTTTCTGGATAAGGCTCAATACTTATCAGCCTGCCCTCGTATATCCCCTTTCTGTGTTTTGTTGGCCTGCTTTCCAGTACACCCAAACCTGAACTCTTCTGTTGGACATCTTCATTTTATTTTAGGGTAAAATACTCCCTTCATTTAATATTTTTCATTTAGCACTCTTGAGTTTTCCACATGTCATAAAAATCCCTAAACCAGTGACACAGTGAAGTACATATCCTCATCAGGGTCCTTGAGGCTGTTCTGAATCAAGTGTTGCCCTGTGACAAACTCCCATGCTGCTTTTTAAGTGTGTGAGGGAGGGAATATACAAAATATTCTGCTGCTTAGTGCAGGGAGCTAAGTACCCAGGGGAAACAGTCTAATAAATTTAAATGAACACATGAATCTTGTGTACAAGAATTGCAAGTAATGCAGGGCATCTGTACATTATTAAAGGTAAAGTTTCCCCTTGACAATTTGTCCAGTCATGTCCAACTCTAGGGGGCGGTGCTCATCCCCGTTTCCACGCCGTAGAGCCAGCGTTTGTCCATAGACAGTTTCCGTGGTCACATGGCCATGGTCACATGGCCAGTGTGACTAGACACAGGTACCTATATATCTACCCACATTTTACAAGCTTTCGAACTGCTAGGTTGGCAGGAGCTGGGACAAGCGACAGGAGGTAAGAAACATAATTAACACGCAAAACCCAGCTTAGGAGAAATAAGGAAAATAGGCTTTACTATAGGAACTCCTTCCAGAGTGAGATATATTCTCTCTGGAGGATGTATCCAGGTAATAGTTATTGTACCATTAGAAGTGGGGTCTGCTTAAGTGCTAAAAATGTCTGCCTATGATAACACAATATTTTCTCACCTCCTATTTCTCGTGAATTAGCTCACTTTGTTTTGTGATTCATCACAGGAAGACAACAATAGACTTCATTTGCAAGTCTGAATGCTCAGGCATGATGTCTTAAATATGAGCTCTTTAAACAGTCATTGGACAACCCACAGGCCATCAGTTCTTAAATATGAAGCTGGTAGTCTCATAAAGTTTGATCTTAAGATAGGAAGTTTACTTAGGATATCATGCTGCATTTGCTATATAATGTGGAAGACAGTTTAACCGAAGCAACCAACATGAATCTGACCCAACTCCGGGAGGCAGTGGAAGATAGGAGGGCCTGGCGTGCTCTGGTCCATGGGGTCATGAAGAGTCGGACATGACTAAATGACTAAACGAACGAACGAAAATGCAGGTGAACAGGTATATTACCATATAAACAACAGGAAAAAAGGTAACTAACTACTGTACCTGTCTTTGCCTTTCTGCATTCTGTAGGCACCAAGTTGTCAGTGCAAAGTTTTGTTACACCCATTTCCAGCAAAAGAAAATAGTAGGTAGTTTTTAGATAATGATTTTTTTTCTACATGTAAGCACCGTAAGAAAAACAATCCAAAATTCCTAGAGACAATTTTTAAAAAACTGCTTGGTTGCCAGTAAGATTGATGGCCATGTCGTAATTTGAACTTGGATCTAGTGATTCCTACTTCAGCTAATACACAAAACTGTTACTCGCTATACTGTACTTCTTCTGTCTTCATTATAGTGCTTAATAGTATATAGAGTAACTCAATTAGTAGCTTGTGGGTTTTACTAGCTTTTTGCAAGCACCAATGCAGACTTATATTTTGAAACTGGAAAACTGTATTTAGTATCTAAAGTGGGAGATGCCATGGATAATATACAGCACATTCAAAGCCAAGACTAAAGGAAAGTCATTAGTTACAGACATAACAACAGCTTTCCTGTTCCTTAGTACAAATGAACACTGTGAGATGATTTAGAATTGCAAGAGTTGAGTTAAGGAAGGAAGAGAAGGCTCTACGAAAATTCACAGCCCTAAACAAAAGTTCAGTATGCATGCTCTAAGAATGCTAATCTTGTGCACTACTCGGTTAACCCAACACTGAACTAAGAGGAAGACTTTCAACACTGAAACAAGCCAAATTATACTACCATTACAGCAGCTAGCTTGCCAACCCTCAGTGGAAAATAAAAAATAAATAAACAGTGCAATTTTGTAGCTATGTCCTACACCATAGGAACAAAAACAAAAAAAGAAATTCACTTTTGCAGCAACTAACAACATTCCACTCCCAGATATTAAGAATTATTGTAAAAGAATTACTATGCAAAATTATTGTGAATAAAATAAAATAAATGGGCGACTCTAAGAAAATATAGGGAGTATCATAAAATGGCAAAACCTATTGTTTCATTACATGGTCCTTAAAGTTCAGGCCTTAGAAACTAAGCTCCTCACTGTTTTCTTCATTGTTTGCTGTCCAATGGACAATCAAAAAAGCAGTCAAAAGGGCTACCACAGCATAGCACAGCACAGCACAGCACAGCATAGCATAGCATAGTAACCCTAGGTTACTAGTTATATTACCTCAGGGCAACAAAAATGGACTTGGCAGGAGAGAGACTATCTCAGCATCCCTCTTGAAGATCAAGATTATTTAGAAAAACTTGAAACGTCTCAGGGTCAAAGGTCCAATATTTGAAAGCAGCTGTTTTAGCCAAGCCAATTCAAACAAAACCACACACTTAGAACCATAATCCACTCAAGCAGACACATTCCAACAGGAGAAATGTGTACATTCTGCCGTTTCTCCTACTTATTTTCACATTTCAAACCAGCCTCTGTTTCTTTGCAGAAACAATTCCTTGTTGTTACCAAAAAATAAAAATAAACAAACAAAAAATACACAAGTTGCTATTATCTCAACCAGCTAACCAAATTTTCAAGACAGGCTTCAAACTGAAGCATAAAGACTATTCATAGCCAAAAAAAAAAAAAAAAGGTCAAAGCGCATACCAGGCACTGAGCTGGTAAAGGGCAGTTTGTTCCATCCGATTTTGAAATGTTAATGCCTTTATTCATTAATTTACTGCCATCATATGGTGACATTTTCTGCAACCATGAGTGCTAGAAACTTGCCCCATTCCCAAATACTACAATGTTCCCAAGTTCAAAGACACCACCCAGGCAGTCATTTCTTATATCTTTGCTGCTGTTGGGTTTATGCAGTTAAATGAAGCACAGAAAGCCAATGATGTGAGTAAACGTAAAGTATGGCTGTATTTTAACTTCATCAATAAAATGCCAGTCTGTGTACATCACAACACATTCTAGCAAGATCTAGAAGTAGGCATGTGGATATGACTGGGGGACATGCTCTGGCTGGACATATTTATTGGTTTCATTTATATTTTGCTTTTCTTCTGCTGACTTAAGACTCAAGACTTTCCTCCGCTCCATTTTATTGTCAAAACAACCTAATGAGGTGAGTCAAGGAGAGAGAGAAAGATAAACAAACACTAACTTTACCCATCCACTGAACCTACTGAATGAAGAAGTAAAATATAAGCCATAACTTGTCATGCCTTCTTCCCAACAGTGACATTTTCTGTATACAACTTCAACTCAAGTTATTCTTAACAGTGCAAATATATACATCTATTCTGAATTAAGCCCTAATTAGTTGACTGACATTTGCTTGCAGGTAAAAGCTTTAAGGATTGTGTTCTATAAGTTATGCAATCTTTGATACTTAGTGGATATAAACAAATATTTCTTTCATGCAACATGGTTCCCTATTTTAAAATGGCAACAACAATCAACCTCAAAGTACTGAATGTTGCATAATAACTCATAATATGCTCCAAAAATATAACGTCAAAAATATTCTGTTTCAATATTAGAACGTAATCAAATTACATGAAAGGCATCACCTTCTTTACATATTTTGGTATATGCACACATTAGAGATAATCTGCCATTAAAGAGAGAGATGGATAGATCTCTGTTCCATATGGCAAAGATTCCTTTTTATTCCTCTGAGTGTAACTGCATATCATAAATGTAAGTAAAAATACCATTTTTTCCTACTTAAAATGCTTCTAATCTAGAGTGATTTCTTATTACATTAAATGCTAGTCACTGTGAAAGGGGATGCAGCACTGTGACTTGGGCTTTTCTCATGTTCCCTTGCTGCTGATTTGTTTTCTGGGGTTTTTGTTTGTTCATTCGTTTTTGTTTACTCATATACTCTGCTAACTATATAGGGAATAAGCATAATTCCTCAACAGAAAAGACAATCAATTTATGATTTGAACACATCCCAGTCTGCCAAATCATTATTATGGGAAATCAGAACAGACAAAAAGCATGATAAACAGTTCAAAGCATCACTTTGAAACAACATTTCTTTAAATATATTCCTTTAAAATAAGTATACAATGGAAAAATACCTGTTACTTGTTTAAAAACATCATGGGGCAGTGGATAAACCGTGACAATGCAGTCAAGACTCAGCATATGTCTTGATGGATCACATAGCTGGTTTGAGGCTCTCAGCTTTCCATCCTTCCAAAGTCAGTAAACTAAATACCAAGCTCACTGAGGGAGGGGCAATGTGTACCCTGCGTAATTAAATTGTAAATGGGCCAGAGAGTACTTTAGGTGCTATGGAGAGGTATATAAACAGCACACTTTGCTTTGTTTTATGTCTAGTATACAGGTACTACTCAAAAAGAAACCCTGCAAGAACATGTAAAAAAAACTCGCTTTAACAAACTGAAGCCGAAGTCAGTGCTGAAGTTCAAAGCATGGACTGTGTGATCTCCAGATACAATGGAATTACAATTCCCATAGTCTCCAACGCGCAAGTCATCACAGGGAAACAACCTGGACAATAAAAGCTAATGGGTTTTTCAAAGACAAGGGCACAGTATTTCTATTTTAAAAATTTTTTTTATTTTAAATATTTCTATCCCACATTTCTTCTCAAAAAGGACCCAAGGCAGCAATTCATGTTCACTTTCTTATAAAGAAAGAATTCAGTCTGTACTACACATGTCTCCGGTGCAGCTAAACCAGAGCACAGCAAGGACAACTCCTCTTGAGACTAAACTATCTCAGAAGGTGAGATTCAGATTCAGCTTGGTGAGCTACTGTAGCCTGCATCGTGGAGCACAAAATTAAACACAGAAGGGAGACTATGGCCATGCGAGTGGCCAGCAGTATGCAGAGTCTAGATTGCCATGCCTTGCTCAAAGACTGGACCCCTTCCTTTCCTTGGCTGACAGAACAGCTTGTTTTGTTTATAATATTTCAGGCTCTAATCTACATCCCTATCCTCAACGAGCTGAGGACTAGACTCAAGAATAACTGCCGATTGCTCCACCCTGGTGCTGACAAAAGCTGCCCAAGATATTACAGAAATACACGCAATTGCTGCATAATTCATTGTCTCTTGAATGGAGGTCATATACAGCAGTTCCTCAGAATCGTTAAGGCCTTTACTAGCGACTGAACCTTTAATACTAAATTGGGAGGAGAGGAATAGGCTAAAGAACTATTTTAAGAGTCACTTCATTCCTTTGGGTATTTTCAAGATAGTAATTTGTATTTAGCTGTTAAATTAACAGAAAAAGTGTGGCTTCAGACATCTTCTGCTGACTTTATCATATAGCTTCTGACATCCACTGAGATGAATATCAGTATCAAGATACCAGTAAATATCAGCAGCTGCACTAAATCCTTCTCAGTCCAAGCAACTGCATGCTTGATACCTCATATTTAAGCTTTGTTTCTGACATCTTCCCACATTACTTGGATGCCAGATATAGTGGAAAATTGTTCAGATCCTTTCACATTCCCCTTTCCCATAAGATTTTAAGGTCCAATAGGTAGAAGGTACTCAAAGGAGTAGCAACCAATATCTTGTATATCTGTCACATGGCTGGCTCCATTCTCTTCATAATCTACAGTTGCTAGCACAAAGCTACCTTGTGCAATTGCTTCTTGAACTTCTCAGGTTTCAGTTCGGTTGCACAAAGGACCTTTACTGCTAACATTTTCCCAAGGCTGTAGCCAAATGTTAATTTTACCTACCAGTTTCCTCTTTGTTTGGAACGTGTCTTCTACTCCTAGCCTCTGTGATAATAGTACTATTGTTTCCAGACATTATTTGAAGAGGCAAGAAAAATCACCAGTATGATTTATTTTGCAAACTCACAAGTCAAAGGAGTAAAATAAAAGCACACTTTCTCACTCAAAAGCTAAAGTCAATGCCAGTGTGAAATCTGGCATGTTGTTCATGCCTGTGAGGGTAAAGACAGATGTAGGATTTTAAGAACTGTCACACACAGCTACTAACCCACAGCATAAATTTGGCCTCTTAAGTAGCGTAACAGACATACATCCCAGCAAAGAAATGCTATCTCAACATAATGTCATCCCTCCCTTCCTTCATAAGGCAGGCTATATATTTGTTTTTTAAAAATGTTATCCCATTATTTGAAAAAAATTAAATCCAGAAACATTTAGTATCTAGTAACGAAAACTAGCCTGAGGCGTAAGGGAGGAAACATGTGACACTAGCCAACAGGTAAGCATCACAGCTACCTATTCCCGTTCAAAGCAAATTATTCTAAAAATCCACAGAATATTCTCTTAGGCTTTGCCCAGAGAGATTAATTTTCAGTGCTTTAACAGAGCAGGTGAACTATTAACAAACTGTACTAATCATCCTTTAAAATGCCATATCTGACGTCATATACAGTATAGCAGTTCCTCAAAACCATTTTTGTCAGCAACAAGTGTATAGATAAGATAAAAATCAATTCTGGTAATTTGACTGTGACTTTAAAATAAGAAAAGTGTATTTAAGGTTAAAGGAGCACTTCCCTAAATAGCCATTATGTTGGCATACAAGAGTGTTAGCACATGGCGTGTCAGTCACCTTTAATCTTCTCTTGCTATTTTTATAAATATCTTATCATTGTTGATTCCAAATAGAAAGCAAAAACAAAGACATGTGATATGCAAGTCTTCATTTCTGCTATAGATTTGCAGTTTAAAATAGAAATTTACTAAACCTACTTTAGCCTTCCCTTTGCGAAAATACCTCAACTCATTCTACATGAACTGTTGAATCTGAATCTGTTAAGTTACCACAGTCTTGACATAAAAATCTTACAAAGCAAAGCAAAGGGCAGTTTTGAGTTTTGTGGAAAAGGATGCATGCACCTTGTGAAATCATCTCTAATAATATGTCTGGATCCATCACCGCTTCCTTGTAGAGTCTCAGCCCATTTCTTGTTTTCGGTGACACGCTTGCCAAAGAGAAGTTTTAAACCAGCAGCATTTCTACGAGAAACAGGAAGCCACGCCTCAGGATGCTCATCTTAGAACAGTATTTTCTCATCAGCATAGAAAAATTGCCAAATTACTCAGCCCAAATTTGTTTGTTTGTTTGATTGATTTACATACCGCCCATCTAGAACGTGTCATACACAAATGAGACAGTATAACTGTCTCTGGACCACATGGACAATAAAACTGTTCCTGAAGCACACTTCAGAAGCCACAACCACACATGCCACACAGCCAAGGATGAGGAGTAGACTGTTTCTCTTTAGGTTGCAGGTAGTAATTGTGTGTGTTGTGTTTTTTTTTAAATCTCTGGTTAATTAAAACATGCAAGCAGAATAAACTCACAGGCAGAAGAAAGGTTCTAAATTAAACCCTTTTCACTGCTATTTCTAGTTTGTGTTTTGAGGAAATTCTTTTTCCCCCATATGGAGCTGTTAAAAAATGTAATCTCCACAAATGTAGTGCAGTCATTCTACTGCTTCCACTTCATAGTATGTGTAGACAATATTAGATTGAAGGAAATTTGCATAATTCAATTCAATGATTCTCTGTATCCTACACAAAGAAAACGTGATATTCAGGAGAAGCACTTCAGCCTAACCTGGCCTTCTCTATGATATGGCAATTATACTGTACATGTGAAAGGGTCCTTTCCCCCTGCCCAGTCCAAATGCAGTCTGATGCTTCTTCTACCAGTGCTCTATTCAGTCATTAGTTCACTAGTACAGTAAATATTTGAGCAGAGGGAGTGTTCTAGCTCAATCCCTCTATCTCCAGTTCTAGTAACCCTGGACGCAAGGGCTTCCCATGGGAGAATCCCCAAGCAAGTTGGAATAATGATTTTGAGTTGACTCATATGGAATACCCCTCATTGAGAGTAGAGATTCTCTCTCTCTCTCTCTCTCTCTCTCAGACTATGGGAATGCAGATGGAAGAGATAACAACAAGCAACTTCAGAAAAGCATGAGTCTTCCACATGTGTCAATTAGTCCATATTTGTTATGATCCTCTCAGGGGGTTCATCATACTTAATCTTCAGGTGTGCATCTATGTTTACATTTAAAAAATGGAATTTCTATATCAAACACCAGGGTCTTCGTATAAATGAAGATGGGCTGATGCTCCATCAACTCCAAATTTGGTGGTCAATAGTACAGCTCTAACCATACACTAGTTCAGCAATGGCGAACCTATGGCACGTGTGCCACAGCTGGCACGCAGAGCCCTTTCTGCGGGCACACAAGCCATAAGTCACCAGACCGCTACTCCCCCCACTGCAGCCAAACCTGAAGAGGCGGCTGCAGCCACGGTGCTGGCACTTCGACAGGCAGCCAGGATCTGGAGCAGCTGGTGCTGGCGACGGATCCAGAGTGGGGTCTTGAGGCACCTCCATGCCTGGGATTCTCCCTTCCACTGCCACTTCCGGTTCCGTCACTGTCGCCACCTGCCAGGTTGTTTGTTTTTTGTTTTCAGTTTGGGCACTTGGGCCCAAAAAGGTTCACCATCACTGCACTAGTTCAACAGAGTATTTTGTGTTTGTGTGATTTTGTAATATAAATCCTTCCTGGGTTTTTTTGCCATGAAGTTCTCAATTTTGAAGCTGCAAATTGTCACGTAGTTCACAATTAATATAACCTCTGTAGCTTTCCCTTTATGTTACTATGGTCCATTCAAAATGAAGAAACATGTTACAACGTGTTTTTAAAGAAAATAGGTGTCCTGGGACCTGCATTGTGTTAAAAATACATCAAAACACTATTTTTTTTAAAAAAAAATCATATTTATCACCAGAATAGGATCATAGTAATTACTGAAACTTTTTACAGAAAGGTAAAGAAAGGGGGAAAGGAGAGAGAAAGTATAAGGTCTGGAAGCACATTGAAGTCAATAATAGTAGCCCTAAATCTATGGCATGACATTGTAAATTAAAGCAAGCTCCATATGAATGCTGCTTTGTATCACATTAGCCCATCTTCTGTTTCCATAATGTGAGTGTTTAAGCATGAGACACTGGCTTTTTCTGGTCACACTGCTTCAATAAGGCACGCACTTGACCCGAGCATGGAAGGAGACACAGAACAGATTTGGAACATGATAGGAAGCAGATCTGAAATGCCATCAAGACAAGGAACAGATCTCAAACATCTCTACACTAATCTTAAGTCCAATACTATATAAGCAAATCTATTTTGATCTATTAAGCTCCACATTCCATTTTCCAGCCAAAGAATCCAGACAATTTAACTGATTGTATCTTGGTATTTCTCCACTCAGGAGAGGCTAAACCCAACAAAACAAGAAACCCTACATCCAAATCTGTTTGTTTTCTATTAACCTTCCCAAATAAAAAAAAAGACATTAAAGTCATTGCTCATTTGTGGCCATAGACAGAGGAATAACCTCTGTAACAAAATTCCCCATAGCAATCACTGTCACTAAGAATACTGATAGAGCTCAAGACAGACATGGAGAGTATTTTATACTGGAGTTCTAATCTGGTGGCATAAATGCAGCCAACTAATGTCAAGACCATCTGATTCACCTTCTACCTAATTCCTCCAGTCTCAGAAGGACAGTGTGTTAAAAGTGTTTTTGTTGATTCCAAAGAGCCAGAAGTCCTAAACAGCACATTGATAATACGTTTCAGACAAAGTTTCTTGTGTGTGCGCAAAAATGTTTCTTACAAATAAATGGGTTCCATTCACAATGCTTTTCTGCAGTATGTTTCTAAAATCAGTTCCATATCAGAAGATTGTTTTAGTTTTCCAGAGAGGTCAGGTAAGCACAATGTATAAAGATTTTTTTCTCTCTCTTTGCAAGTCGAGCACTTACATTTATTTTCTCCAAAACAATCTACTGTTTAAAGAAGCAACCCAAATAATGCAGCAAGTTGAATGCAGCCACTGAAGTCATTAGATAATTTATGAGGGCCTATTTCATCCGTACTCCATTGCACATGATGGATATATATCACAGTACAGCCCTGCTGGCAATGTGACCAATTCTAACGAAAAGCACTGTGTTTGAGGCAACTTGCAGTGTGATTACCAATGGCTCAGTCATGTAAACCTCAATCATCATTTGTTTTGCCTCTCACCAGGAGATAAACACAAATGAAGAGGCCCAACAATGAGCTTTACAGGTCAACCTCAAATCCTCAATCCAACCCTCTACTCACTGCTGCACAGAGGCTCTGCCTCTAGTTCTGACATGGATATTCACACATACAGAATGTGACCCACCTTTGCCAAAAATGCTAAATGGCTTTGTTCAAAAGATAATGCTCTATCCCAATGGTTCTCAACCTTGAGTAATCCAGGTGTTCTTGGACTAAAGCTTCCAAAAGTCTTCACTGCTGGCTGTGTTGCACTAGTTGCAGTCCAAAAATACCTGGGTTACCCAAGGCTGGGAACGATTGCTCTATCCAGTTATTTCTGACATAAATAAAAATTGTAAGCCTATTTTTTTTTATTCCTTTTGCCTCTTTGTAACACTGCATTTACTTTTCCTTAGCTTTCACCCATAAAACGTACTTGAAAACTAACTGATCTCTGGCTTGTAAAATGACATTGCAAGTGACAGAGAAAACAGATGGTAATAAATACATCACATGAAAAGGTAACTTTCCAATAGCATGTTTCTCTGGTTCTCTGTCTGGTGCTTTAAATCAGTGGTTCTTAACACTCAGGTGTTTTTGAACTGCAACTCCCAGAAACCCCAGCCAGCACAGCTGGTGGTGAAGGCTTCTGGGAGTTGCAGTCCAAAAACACCTGAGTAACCCAAGGTTAAGAACCACTGCTTTAAATGCCAAATTGGAAGTTCAACATGTCACCAGGTATTACACCTTTAATCATGTGGACAAAACAGCCTGCACAGGTTCGTCACGTCTTCATTCCAGAATGACTCTTCCATCTGGTTCAGCGTGGTATGAGCTCATGTAACTGAGTTACAACACATTTGTATTTGGTCTGCTCCAACTCAAGTGTTCTCAAACTGCCAGTGTATCATGTGTTACACAGCTCTGAAGTAAATGATCTGCCCCCAGAGACATGAGAACATGATTAGGCTTGCAACATCATTCTGTTTGGCCATGTAGATAAGCTGACATTTTTTACCCAGAGCTTAGAAGAATCAAAAGTATCAAAGGGCCAAATCTAAGCCTCATTTTAAAAAATAAACAAAAACTGGCAAATAGTGCAAACGTGGATTTATGTTAATCATAGTCCCTCTACAGTAAGATGACTTTCTTCAGTAGACATCTTTCTGCAATAGATATAAACATGTTAAGACATAAGACATAAGAAATTTATTTGTCATTGCACTCACAAGTGGGTGCAACGAAATGAGGTGCTCTTCCCCAAGGTAAAACTGGACAACACCACTACAAAAAAAGTTAAAATATACACAACACTCACCATACATATATATATACCCCGTTTCTCCCAGCAATTAAAATTCCACCAAAAACTTATGACCCCGCATTTAAACTCAATACTGCACTTGGGTAAAAAATGTTCTTGAATCTGCTTGTCCTTGAATCTCCTTCTCGATGGTAATAGTTTAAAGAGCTGATGTCCCAGATGAGAGGAGTCTTTCAGTATGTTAGATATCTTCCTCTTACATCTGTTCTTATACAATTCTTCCAAAGAGGGGAGTGAACAGCCAATGATGTTTTAGGCCGTCTTAATCACCCTTTGAATTGCCTTTTTCTCTGCCACTGTGCAGCTCGTGAACCATACACAGAGACAGTAGGAGTACCACAAATGTTCGAACACACTGAGTGAGATGTGCTAGCCGACATGATTTTACCAAATACAAGTACACAAACTTCTGTTGTTCCCCAGTCTGAAGCTTTTGCAAGATCAGGATGCCTATAGATATTTACCACAAGTAACTATAAAATGGAAAAAAGCAAAATATATTGAAAGAAAAGACAGTAATAATGTGGCTTCATCTACCACCACCGAAGAAGCTGGAAATAGTTTCCAGTCCAGTCTCTCACTTATCCAGATCTGTAACCAAAACAACAGAAGGACAGGCTAAAAACAGTGTTTTTACTCAATGAGGAACATCTAGTGTATTTTCATCATAGGTTTTCCTTAGACAAAATGAATATTAAAACCCCAGCAACAAAATTAAAATTGCGCACCTGCTTCCAGGTTTTTTAAATGTGATAATTAAAAGTTACATTATTTGAGAAATATTTTAAATATCATTGTACAGTATATTTATATATTTTTCACTTGTGGTTTAATTCATACACAGATACAAACAAACACATACACCACACAGACACACACACTGAGAGAACTTATTTTAGCAACCTTGTGGAAATCCCTTGATAGAAAATATTTTATGTAGCCATAACTCAGGTACAGATCATGGTTTCTCTCTACAGATGACCCTGTGTTCAAAGCTTTTGGTTTCTAATTTGTAAAAAGCCAAACCACTGTTATCAACCTGTATGATACCTCAGGCAGCCAAAGGATCAGATGAAGTGTAAAAATAAAAAAGAAACAAACAAACAAAACCCCTTCATGTTCTAATCAATTCAGAATTCTGGAAGCTCTTTTAAAAAATGCAAATTAACGTTGATTCCAATTACATCTTAGCATATTTTAGATATAATCACTAATACACCTAATCAGAATAATAAACCTCAGCACCAAAACCACATTCCATAACATAAGTGCAATAAATAACTGGATTACTATTCCTCCCCAGCAGAAAAGAGAAAGAACAAAAAATGCAAGGAAGCATTTCCAAAGAACAGAATCAGCAGTTTCTTTAGATTGTTTTGGTCTAGGTTTCTATTTGTATTTCTTCTGTACTTGCCAACTAGAAATATACTTCAAGAAGAGGTACTGACAGATTTAAAGACAAAGAGCAGGAAAAGAGTTGGGGAAGCCGATAACAGATATGGTGACAGTCACTCTTGACCTCGGCACAAGGAAGAAAAGATGTCAGTACCTTCAGCGGCCCAAGAAGCGGTGTACACACACACACACACACACACACACACACACACACACACACACACACACACACACACACACACACACACACCGCTATCTATACCTGTATCTATATCTTTTCTTATATGCACCAAAATCTCACACACTGAAGTCTAAGATATTAAGTACAAGGACTGCAAGTGCTAGAGCAGGAGACTGAGCATGTGGCTAAACAGGAAAGTTATCTTGGGCTTGATTGGGCTCCATGGGGCTCAAAAGGGCCAAGTAGAAGTGTACTTGGGCATTTAAATGGATCCTTCCATTCACAGATATATTTGCACTTTTCCCAGATAGCTAGCTGTAGGGCACGAAACCACACCGCACCTCAATTCCTTCAAATTCTCAAAAATATAGAAGTAATGTCCCTGCAGCCTATTTCTTTTCTTTTGAGGTGGAACATCGCTGAATTGAGATAACACTGAACATCTTCAATGTTTATCATAGCACTGACATGGACAAGCTAACTTTAAAAAAAACGGAGCCGAAACAATAGAAAATGAGGGGGGGTCACCCTCAACATTATCCAAGGACGAGCATAAAATGTCAACACCAATTGGCCATAGTGTGTTGCAGGGCAATAGGGAGGGATACAAAATGGAGGTGGGGGTTGGGGGAAGAGTTGGACTTGTGGTGATGCTGTGTAAATGCTGGCACGGGCGGCCAAGGGAAAGAGACCACTGGGTTGTCTGTTCAGAGCGCTGGTGGCTGTCTTTGTGCAATGTACTTCTGAGGGGCTTTACTCACTCTCCTGTCCTCTCCCTGTTCCTGGGACTGAATGAATTCTGATAGGGACCTCCCCCTGTTCAAGAAGACACACCCGTCACTGCTTTCTCAAAGGGATCATAGCACTGAAGTAGACAAAAAATAAAAATAAAAGGCATCTGGATGGCATTCACATAAAAATGAGGAAAGAGGCAGAGGAGGAAGATCAGATTGTTACCTCGCACTGGAGTTTCCCATACTGTATTTCTCATAATTTGTTTGCATTCAAAGAGAAGAGGTTCGGGCTCTTTCTTTCAATGTACCATTGAAGGACTATACAACTTATACAGACAACAAATGTATCACAAAAACAATGTATAATCAATGTATCACATACAAAAACATGTATAACAGCACAGTGACAATGTAACAATATAAATCTCTCATAAAATGCACTAGTTTATATGCTGCCGTATTTTACTATCAATTTTATTAATTGTATGTATTGTGTTTTTTCACTTTGGCCTTCACTTTATTTATGATATTTTAATTTGCACTTTAACTTTGATGTTGTATTATTTTGTTATTTTATGGTTTTGTTACTCTTGTAAACCATGCAGAGTGGCTGCCAGATGGGTGGTATATAAATCAAATAAATAAATAAATAGATAAATAGATAGATAGATAGATAGATAGATAGATAGATAGATAGATAGATAGATAGATAGATAGATAGATAGATAGATAGATAGATAGATAGATAGATAGATAGATAGATAGATAGATAGATAGATAGATAGATAGATAGATAGATAGATGGATGGATGGATGGATGGATGGATGGATGGATGGATGGATGGATGGATGGATGGATGGATGGATGGATGGATGGATGGATGGATGGATGGATAGATAGATAGATAGATAGATAGATAGATAGATAGATAGATAGATAGATAGATAGAGAAATAAATAAATAAATAAATAAATAAATAAATAAATAAATAAATAAATAAATAAATAAAAGGCAGTGTATGACCTCTGGATTATGCCACTGTGCAATCTTAAAAAGAAAACCATTCAGACCTAAAATGACTTAAAACACAAGGCAAATATTAAAATACAAAACAATTTGCCCAATTTTAATGAATGCTCTTCTATATTATTCTATGGTTCTAGAGCAACCAGGGCCTTTTAACAATGACCAGTATCTTTGGTTGGTTGGAGTGTGTTGGTGTTCTTCTTTCTTACACCTCCATTTGTCTTTTTCCACCTCTGTTGCCCTTATACTGTCTTTAGTTTTGCTTTTGAGAACATGTTCAAAACAGAACATCTTCTGGAAATCACTGTCCAGTGTACAAGGATGTGTACAACCAGCTAACTCTTTTAATTGATAAGTACTAAGCCTCTACAAGTAGCCTTGGTGTATGCATCTTGACTCTGGTGGACCAGCATCTTGAAGTATATGCATAACAAAAGATCAATAGACAGTACTTTTCTATTATAACTATAATATTAAATATTACTGAACGTGTTTTATTGATAGATATTCTATCAAATAAGCGCAGCTCAATCTGTTTTGAGAGTAAACACTGAACTGAACATTCTAAGTAATTGTTTTTCTTTATTTTTGAAGAAACAGTTCTGTTCCATTTGTTAACATGTTATGTGTTATGTTACAGTATGTATCTTCAAGTCAGAGCTTTCTTATAACAACACTAATAGGGTTTTCAAGGTAAATGAGATATTTAAGAAGTAGTTTTACCAGTTCTACACATACACGCATTAGTTTCCACAGCTAAGTAGTGATTCAAACATAGGTCTCCTCAGTCCTAGTCAATCATTCTATCCACTAAACACCACTTCAGGTCAGAATGAAAGAAAGATACAGTAGTTTGTAACGGGTGAAGAGCTTTCTACAAAATGAATGCAGGACAAGCACAAGAGGATGCACAGAAGTGTTTCTGCCACCTGTGAAACATTGAAAGGCATTGATTTTTTGTTCACCACTGTTACACTGCAAAATCATTAATGAGGACTTAGCCAAAATGAACTGAACAGGTCAACTGGATGAAAAGGTCTCTTCTATATACCCCTAGAAGTAAGTCTCAATGAACTTAGGGGAACTTACTTTTTTGTAAGCAGACAAAGGGTTGAATTTTAAATCCCTTCTGGCACTCCAGAATATCCAAACTGTTTATTGTTTGTTTATTTTGTAAGCACTGTGGGTTAGCAGAACGAGCTAGATTCATACTGGCACAAAATAACTGACCATAAGCAAATACTGGTCAGAATTCTTTTCCTCATTTCACCTCTTTTAAATAAGGTTTAGATGATCAAATAATACAGGACAAATATGCATGCTTTGTTACAGGACAAATATGCATGCTTTGTATCTGAAGATGTAGGTGGATTTAATGCAGGTCATCAGCAGCACAAAGACAGTGCAAATATTATTTTCTTTTACAGAGGCTTACACTTGTCCAGCTTAAAATTCACAAAAACTTTTCTTTAAAATGTTGTTCTCTTTTTTCTTTAATCTTATTGTTTTACATAATACATATATAATACATAAATAATATTTAATTAATAAAATGACAAAACCCTCAAAATGAGATTAAGGGATTATTCTTATTCAGACTTCTGTTCACTTGATGTTTTTCATACATTTCATTTAAGAAGGAGGAAACTCTCCCAAATCAACTTTGGGAGACATTAGCTCTACTTCTGCAAATGAAAATATGTTGCAGTTTACTTTGAGAGACTGATATAGCTCAAACAGCAGTGATAAACAGCACTTATAGTGTGCAGACATTTACTTGCAAAGAGTCAGACTGTAGAAAGCTATTAATGGCAGTGAATAAATCTCACTGGGGAAAATGTTAATAAAATAAATAAAAAAGCAATGATTACGCATTCTAGGCATATAGATCAGGCTATACAGAAGAACATAGATCAAACCAATCATAAGATAATATTTAGCATCTCATGCAAGTATGTACAAACAAGCATACAAGGCATAAAAAGATTCTTTGAGAATGTATGTTTGCAGGAACTGCAAAGGAAGTTTTTTGAACAGCTGTGCTCAGCATCGCTTAGTCATTACGCAGAACAAAGTTTCTCTTTCACAGTGCAAGATCTGAGCATAGCACATGCCTGTAGATAGTAAGTGAGACCTCCTACAGCACATCTTCAAGCCCTAAAGGAAAGGTACCCAGAGTTCTATTCATAACTGTAGAGCAGAACCACTCCGTACTTCATTCCCTTATCCAGCAACACCTAACCTTGCAGTTATGCAATCCAGAAATTGCCCCACTGGAAAGAACAGGTGTTGGGCAAAGGGGCAGCAAATATCCCTTTCCATAATGAGCACATTTCAGCAGTCGCATGCAGAACAGGGCTGTTCTCTGCGAAAAAATTAGTAGGACTCCAACCTCTATTAGTGCAGAGTTGTTGTCAACTAGCTAGTCATGCTCTACCCCAGGCTAATTTGCTATAGCCTTATTCCGTTGTTGAAGAGTGTGTCATAACTCAGGAACAATAAACACTTGTCCACCCACAACCCACCCCCATTCCTGATTCTATAGCTCTCCTACATGTTGGAAGACAGCAATATGAAACAGAAAAACTGCTACCCAGGGAAGATGACTATATGAATTGAAAACATGGTTTTCCATGATTCTGCAACTCACATGGAGAGCTCCCATGGGTAGCAAAGCCTTTCCTCTTCAGGTACAGCACCATCAATGCAAATGAGAAGGTCAAGCATGATCTGGGAAGGATGGGGCTAGTCTGCTCCTCACAACATACTATTAAACAACTGAATGAGGTGTCCCTTGTCTTGCGACTGTCCCCTAGTTCTCCTAGTTCCCCATCTCAACTGAGTTGCGACATTCTGTGGTTCCTGAAGTGGTGTCATATGATGTCATTTTGAGTACATATAATACGGGATCACTTTTAAAAGCTTGCAGAAAAAATGGACTAAGTCCAATCTTAGTCTCAGCTACAAATGCAGCTCTCAAGCTGTACATGGGTCCCCACTCAATTTCTGTGACATCCCTCCCAATCTCAACTGGTCCTTTCTTTTTCCAGCTAAAACAAACACAAAATCAAAAAACAAGTGAAATGCCATCCCAGGAAGCATCCAAGGGCTTTAAAACAGATCACACACACCCTGCATCATTTTAAGACAAAAAAATAACTGACATTTCAAAATCTCGACTTTTAGCCACTCCCGGATTTCCCCTCCCCTTCTTTTTGAAGGGCATTTTTGCTGATCTGTGTGGCCCTCAGAAAATGCTGAGGCAGAACTGAATTGCTCAGTGGCTTAGGTATCTGGCTGTGGAGCCAGAGGCTGTGAGTTCAGTTCCCCACTATGCCTACTTGACAAGAGTTGGACTCGATGATCCATGGTGTCCCTTCCAGGTCTGCAGTTCTAAGAGTATTATAAAACTGACCCACACACCCATCAAACTATAACACCACCATATCAAGCTTCCAAAATGCAGAAACTTCTTAAATGAAAAGGGAAAGATTCAGAGGTGGGGGCTCCAAACAAAATAAGTAAGTTTAATATTGGAGGAAATATAAAAATTACCAAGCTTTTCAAACAATAAAGGTTTCCTAATTGCAGATATATTTAAAATAGGGAAAGTACGACATATTTTGTGATCCCACAAAGCTGAATTAGCCACAAACAAAAAGGAAACAGAAATCAGAGAACAAACAGTATAATAAATAGCAACAAACCCAAAGAAATTAAAACCAAAGAACAGAAAATAAGAGAATACAATCTGTTGTCTGTTTGCAATCCTTATGTCGAACACTAATCTGACAAAACATTTCTGTGTTACCTAAAATCCTAAATGCTGCATTCCCCCACAGAAGAAACTTGGGGTGGGGGTGAGGAATTAACTGGGAGTTAATAAAGTGTTAAAGAATATCCTTTTGTGGCAGATACAACACACCCCATGCACCTGTTTTTGCTTAGCATTCTTCTGTGAGAATATACTGTAGCTCATTCTCCAGATATTTAGGAGGTTCAAGTAAATCTCCTGGAAGGGAATGATCATGTCTACCAAATGAGCTTCTGTAAGTGGGTAAGTGAATTGCTGGCTTGATTACATTGGTTAAAAATGGATACTACTTGGCAAGTCAGTATGACTAATTCCAGTAGCTTGGCTGTCTTTATTTTTAAATCCACCCAGCCCCCTTTCCCTGATCTGCCTCCTCCCACATCTACTCCTCTGCTCCTCATGGATTTGCAACTCGCCCAGCTGCTGTGATTTGCCAGTCTTGAGCAGTGCGAATGCCAGGGATCACTGGAGAACAGCCGCTCCCTCCGCTTTTAGAAGCATCCTGCATGCCTGTCCAGTTGAAAAATGTTAGCATCTCAGCATTCCCTAGATTTAGCACTTCCCACACGTACCCTTAAAAACTGCTGGAGTTTTCAAATCAAGTGTTGCTTGTACGTTTGAACAATCTGTATGAAAGTCAAGTCACACAGTGTATTTCATTCTCCAGTCGTTTAGGAGAAGGTAACCAGAGAGAGAGAACAGAGAATCATGGGGTGGGGGGAACAGCTAAGGATGGGTTATCATCAACGTCATCAGCATCTGTTGTTATTGTTGTTACTATGGCTGAGAAAAAACAGAGCAAAAACATAATTTGCATCTACTTAAACAACAGATTCCCAGTGTGGTGTAGTGGACAGAGTGATGGACCAGGACTTTGGAGAACCAGGATTTGAATCCTCATTGGGCCATGGAAACTGAATAGGGGGTGGAACTGGTAGAACCACTCCTTAAACATATCACTTACCTTGAAAGCCCCATTAGGGACACTATAAGTTGGTCCCATCCATCCATTCCAACAGTCCTGGGTCAAGTATATTCTTCTGCACCCTTGAGGTGATAAAATAGGCAAACTACATGTTCCAATAGCTTCTTCCTCTATCCACAGGTGGATAACAAAAGCTGTTCCCTTCCCAGCCTGCATTTTATGGGTTAAATTATGTGTGGAGAGTAGACAAAAGATTTGGGTATCCTTGCTAGAGGGAAATCCATGCAACACTTACATTGACTTTATAGCAGAAACATTATACTGTATAATATTGTAAGTTAAATCTAGACAACCAACTCATTATGCATATGCCATTTTTCCTACAATTTCTAAAAGGATTTGACTATTTTTTTTTACATTCCTATAAATCTTAATCCAGTTTTTCACACTTATTGTCACACATGTTTTTCCAAAGCATAGATTTGTTTCTCCAACCTTTATTCTTAACTTTTTCCACTGGTCATCATGCTGGACCAAAAAAAATTGGCACATGATATCATTTGCTTAATCAGATCTTTTATTCTATTTCCAGATCACATTGTTCACATTTTGATCCTGACTAGTTTCCTGGCTTCATTCTTTTCTTCTAATGAAAGGAAAAAGCCAGGGGCCACAAAATTAACAGTGCTACAACAATCAGTTACATATGTATTTCAATGGGATGAAGACAACTCTAACAACATTACACAAGCAAAATTCCTAACAAGTTTTGGTGAAGGGATTAAACTGGAACTTCCATTTCTGAAATGCGAATGAAACTCCCATAAGACACAGCCTTGACCAAGATGCTTTTCCATTTCATTCAGATATATTTCAAGTTAAAGCTCTAAATGGAACAGCATTGCCACAAACAAGAGAAAAATTCTGGAATAAGAATCAGAAAGCAAAAAAGCAAGGTGTGTTGCTTATGTACTGCCCCATAGTGCTTAGAGTGCTCTCTGGGTGGTTTACAGTTTAATTATGCAGGCTACACATTGCCAACCTCAAGCGAGCTGAGTACTCAGTTCACCAATCTCAGAAGGAGGAAAAGCTGAGTGAACCTCAAGCCACTACCTGAGATCGAACCCCAAGTGGAAACAAGAGTTTTGGGCTGTAGTATTGCAGTTACCATGAGGCTCCAAAAGGAGAGACGGGGGGGGGGAGCAGGGAGACAAATAGGCAACTAGTTTTACCCATTCAATCAATAATGACAATAATGCACCAGAGTTGAGTCCGTCAGCATCATAAAACCATCTATGTAGTCAATGGATGTGGGTGACAACAAGGGAAAGAGGGATGGTACTAGGTATGAGACAGCTATGCACAAATTGAGGGCTAAGGATCAAACTATTATATACAAACATGGATCTGTACTTACAGTAAGTGACAACTCCAGTAATGACTGCACTTTTTATTACTCTAAGGTACAGGCCCAAGCCATTTTGTCACCAACAGCAGAAAATGAAATAATAATCCAAATGGCAACACCTCAGACCAGCGGTTCCTAACCTTTTCTTTACCACGGACCCCCTTTAAATATATTTTTGTTACCGCAGACCAACAAGACTTAACTCAAGATTTAAAACCCTAAAGTGCATCAAATATTTATTTAAAGTTTCTCATGAAAGGTCTCATTGACAGATGTTCCTTACTACAACAGCAAGACTTTGTAAGATCACTGGAAGAAGCTTCCTTTTGCTTTGAACAGGATGCACCCTTATCAGCAGGGTCAATTCTTTTACATTTCAGATTCAGCCAGATATCCATTCTGAGGCTCAACCAAAATTTATTGTTGCCAAATTCACTGCGATAATATCAAAAAGCCACTTTACCTGACATTAACCAACTGTTGAAATCAAAGAAGAAACATGATCACAAAGCCCATCCAAACATTCACTCACACTGACACTGACTGACTCTTCTCACAGCTTCTGAGTGTCTGCACAGTAGCAAGAAATGTCACGTACTGTCTCTCAGCCACTCAGCATCATTCACTTGCATTTTTCACCATGTGCAGAAATAAGAAACAATTTGCTAAGTTATTTTCATAACCGTTTTTTTACTTTTGTTTGTTTTTAATGGAGGCCAAGTTTTACACAAACAAGCAAGGGAAATTAAGATTTTCTTCTGTTTCCTTTTCTTGCTTGCTTGCTTGCTTGCTTGCTTGCTTGCTTTCATTCATTCATTCATTCATTCATTCATTCATTCATTCATTCTCACTTCATTACAAAAAGGTGAGAGGTAAGAGCAGAAAACATATATATTCTTATTAGAAAACGTCAGAGTCCTGCAGAAACCAAATCAACTTCATAACAGTGGCCAAATGCAATATTAATCCTACACAGGATAGACTTATCAAAATTAATGGCTCACAAATTTATAATTCACAAATACCTTAAGTTTCAATAGGCCTACTCTAGGAAAAACTACAATTGAATATATTTATTTCATAAATGTATATACCACCTCATTAGTGCCATTCTGGGCAGTTAGCAAATAAACAAGTGAACTAAGAAGTAACAAAGAAACAGTAAATTAAAAGGGTAAAAGTAAAAAATAAAAATGTGTCAAGTTCCAAAGGTCATACCTCATAGGCATCCTTCAGTCTCGAGAGACTATGGTAACATGCTCTGTATGGAGGACTTGGAACAGCGTCTAGTGTTTTGACGCTGTATGCAAAGCTGGAGTGTCCTCTCCAGGGCACGAAGCCTGGATAAAATAATATGGAGGATAGGCTGTTACCCAAGCAGAAAATCCCCCCTCTCCACGTCATTGAAATAGTCCAATGGAAAGGCAAGAGCCAATACAACTAGTTTCAGTGACGTCACAGGAGTTGCCAGAACAACATGAACTGCCTCCGCTACTCTGGCTCAGGATTTTGCCTTGAGGTTAACTCCTGAAGCCTTTTCCATCGGTGGATATAGCCACAAGGCAGTGGAGGTTTGAAGTCAGAGTTTTCCTTCTCCTAGATGGGCTGCCTTCCCAGGCTAAGGAGTGCCACCTACCCAGCCTGCTCACTCACGGCATGGAGGACAATGGCGGAGCCTCAGTGGGGGTTTGAAGTCAGAGTTTTCCTTTCCTAAGCACAAGCCGCTGACAAAGTGCTGGATGAAGCTTCCTTTTCTGATTATGGTGTCATGCCTCAAATTTCCTTTTCTGATTATGGTGTCATGCCTCCAATTTCATATCTTCTTCAGAGTCGTTGTAACTTGTGGTTACTGGTGATCCTTCCCCGGTGCCTATTTCAGTCTCCAAACTGTTAGAATACTTCACCTAATGGTTTTTTTGGAGGAAAGCTCTTCCGCTTTTTGCACTTTTTGGTTTTCAGAAGTTACCACTTCATTGCAGAAGTTTTTGGTATTTCTGCAATGAAATCAGGCTGTTAAAGCTGCCCTTTAGGATCCAAAAACAAAGATATATTTTAGGATGCCCAATAGGATGGTTTGGGAAACCTACAAGCAGATTTTTAAAAGGAGTACAGTGGTGCCTCGCATTATGATCGCTTCATTTAACAACAAAATTGCATTACGATGAACTTTTTGCAATCGCTTTTGCAATCGCAAAACGATGTTTCCTATGGGGGAATTTTGCTTTGCGATGATCGGTTCCCTACTTCGCAAAATGACAATTTTGCGACAGCTGATCGGTGGTTTCAAAATGGCTGCCGGGTAAATAATATGGTTCCCTGCTGTGTTTAGGGATGGATTCCTCACAAGACAGGCAGTGAAAATGGCCGCCCTATGGAGGATCTTTGCTGGACAGTGAGTTTTAAGCCCATCAGAACACATTAAACAGATTTTAATGCGTTTCTATGGGCTTTTAAATTTCGCTTTACGATGTTTTCGTTCTACAGTGATTTTGCTGGAACGAATTAACATCGTAATGCAAGGCACCACTGTACCTGGAAGAAAACTTTCCTCAACCACCTCTATGTCGGACGCATCCTGCTCAGGCCAGTGAAATAGATTTGACTTCCTCACCCCAGTTCTTTTGTTGGAGGAAAGGTCTTCTGTCTTTTCCACTTTTTGGTTTTCAGGAGTTGTTTCCAAGCTGCTTTCCTCTGTTGAGGACATGATGACTCTACCTAAAGTCTCTGCTGGAGACTTTATAAAGTTGACAAAAAGTGACATCACAAAGTGTGGTCAAGGTATTGTTACCCGGTGTGGTAGTTGAGGTAGTGTAACATTTAATCATAAAATGGCAGTGCAATGGCAAAAAAATTATACAAAATTGCAATCAAAAACCTCTCTGAAGAACAATGTCTTCAGCAACCTCTTAAAGGTGGGCAGGGAGGGGGCCAGACACAGTTTATATTTTACTTGCAAGATACTTTACAATCATCATTATTCCTTTGACTTATGAAGATATTTGTTTTTACTCTTCCCTACTGAGCAAAATGTCCACCAAGTGATTTTTTTAATACACAGAAACTTTGGCATGTGATGTAGATATTTCTTTGTGGCCACATCCTGTATTTATCTGATGGAGGTATTATTTAAAATAATTCACTTGTTTGATGCCCAACAAAATGAATACCCCACAGACAGTTACCTTTGTTAGGTGCAGCCTATTCCTTCCATATTTATTCAGAAATAAGCCCTATACTTTTCATTCCCAACTCAAGCATGTACAGGACCCTGATGTTCATAGTATGAGTTAAGTCTTGACTGGATAAAGGTCAAACAAGTAAATGCATGCACACTTTCTGTTTCTCACCATTGGGACCTACTTAAGGAAAACAGACCATAAAAGTATATTGACTAGACAGACCATTATATCTATATATAGTTAAATATGTTAGACTCAAGATTGTTGATCTTTGATCATTATACAGAGCCAACAATTAATTTTATCAGATGGAATTTGTGACCAAGATGGTGATTGTGTGACAATGATAAATTGCTTGGGCTCCAACAATTCAAGATTAATTAGTAGAATACAGAGGCACTATGAGAAATCACAACTACATATGTTATCAGTTTATTAAAAAATAGCAACATTTTGGTTGATATAATTTAAAACAATGCCTTCCATATATTTGTAAATTGGCTGCACAATTTTAAATTCAGTGATTTTGCCCCTATTAATTTACTATACTCAAACCGAGAAACCACTAGAATCTCACCTGTAAGGAAAGTAAACCAGAAAAGCATCTGAAAATGTAAAGCACATTCAAAGTGTTGCAGACAGACAAATGAAACTTGAAGCACAGAAGCCAAGAGGAACCACTGGCACCATGGAGCAGTTGCCGATACTGAGCATATTATTCTCCCCACATAGAAGAGGAGAGAGAGACAATTTAGACAAGAATTGATACTTCCCACCAATTAAGGGCAGGTTAAATGGCTGAAAGGGGGCAGGATCACCTGGGCAGATTAAGAGATCATGATGCAGTTCACCTTGAAAGACTGCAGTATCCAGAAAAAGAAAGTACCTTGGAAAGTGTACATATAAAGAAAGGAAGGACTATTTTCCTTTGGAGGTGTGGCTGGTCTCTACTGGATGGTTATTATAGGCAGAATTACACATCTGATGTTTGCTAGCCACCTGCCCTTGTCTACAATCATTAATGCAACCTTTTTTCCGTTTCACACATTCTTATGGATTAAAGTACAGAACCACAGTTTCATTGTAGTGCCTGACATTGTTAACGTCCTACTTCACCTTAAAACCTTTGGACAAATAAGGCCTTATACATTCATACATTGCTGGAACTGAAAATCCAGTTCACAATGAAATGGGATTCTGAAAGCAACACACAATGCAGCAATGCCAAACATATAAACACAAACATGCACACAATGAAAACACTAAAGGAACCAGAGGTATACTTAAACCAATCGTAAAGGAGCTGCTACAGTATGACTGTTCCAAACTTAATCTTTTCAACAAAGTGATTATATGTACAGATTTAGGGACATAGTTACTTCCTGCATCAATGTCTCCTGCACTCCAGGACACAGCAAAATTGATAAACTACAATCTCCCCTCCTATAGCATCACTTAATTCCCGCAAGTGTTGAAACAGCTATACTGCAACAGCTACTATGCTGCTGCTCACAAATGAACATAATTTCAGACATGGCTCTACACAATTTACCTGAAAGCAAAGAGAAACGTCAAAGGAAGGCTGACAGCAGTATCCACACAAAACATATGGGGATTTTCTGGTGTCACATTTTGTCTGCCAGCTAAACTCATTTTATTTTTGTGCTTCATAGCTTTGCATCTTGCTTTGCTGCCCACAGTGCTTTCAAAGTGTTCTTCACAATGGAACAAAGTGCTCCAAGTGTGTTTATTCAATTGTTTGAATATCAGCTTCAGGCTACTTCATAAAATCTTAGCATATTTTGTCAGTATATTTAATGCATTCCTCACAAAGCATGGATATACACTTTTATTATACAGCGGTTTGAAACCCTTCTGCTTTGCGTAGTAAGTTGTAACTAAAGGAACTCATTGAATCAATAGAACTTAGGGAGGAGCTGATTCACCAAATCTCCACTGATTCAATGGACCTACTCTAGCTGTAACTTACTACACTAAGCAACAGGATTTCAACCAATGTGTATAGTATATTAAACATCCAGTGTTCATTTAAACCCAATCAGAACTCACTGCAACAGTTCTGTAACTATATACATGAGGTAAGTAAAAACTTCCCGGCTTCCCGTTACTAGAGATGGGCACGAACCAAACTACGAACCAGAAAAACCAATGAATTGGGCTGGTTAGTGGTTCAGTTCGCAACCCAGTTTATGGACCCTGTTTTGCTGAAGCAAAATGAAGTGCTGAACTTTTTTCCTCTAAGGACTTCATGTTGCTTCAGCAAAACAGATGCCCCTTCCCACTGCCCCCATGAACTACCTGATCCTGCCACCTCTGCCTCAGTTGCTGCCACCATAATCAGAGAGCAGGCCAGCTTCCTTTCTAGGAGCTAGGCCTGCCGTCTCTGCACATGCACCCACCTCCCAGCATGGAGTCGGTCACATGCACAGAGACATCATCTAGGCTCCTCATCATCATGCCATGGCGGTGGCAGCAGTGGTGCAACAGGAGCAGGTAACCTCCCCGCCACCGGGCATGAACTGAAAACTCAACTGTCAACTAGTTGGGGTCTCTGGTTGGTTCATGATTCGTGATCCGTGGTTCATGGCTAACCACAAACCATCAGGAACCACCATTTTTGAGGTTCATGGCCATCTCCACCCATTACAAATGAGAACATGGTAAACTTACAGCATGCCTCTGTTATGTGGTGGCTCTATTTGAAATCGCAGGAGGAAGCAGTTGTGTTTCTGTAGAGGTGAGAACTAATGAGGCAGCAAACCATCGAAAAGGTTACCATCAAACATGGGTAAACATTATACTCACATTATGCCTGAAACTACACTGAGTCAGTCCCAATGGACTAACAGCTAAAGCGACTCTGCAGGTGCCATTTTTCTTCCAGGTACCAATAAAGCAGAATGCAAAACTAAGAAGCATGTTTCCAGACATCTGCAGCTCAACCGTTGTGCTTCAACCTTTGAAATAGTGCAAGGATTCCCTTGGACCTCCTCGTAGAAACCCATGTGCTATCACTGGTGCTGCTAATGCTCTACTACATAGATGTATTAACATAAATCAGTAACAGCAAAATGGAAGATTCTTTTAAATTACTGATTTAAACTTTGAATGAAGGTGCGTACTAATTGGTTAATGCCACCATAAAAACACTGATTTATCATTAAAACACTGACAGGGCCAGCTCAAGATATCAGATGCTTATTAACCAGCAAGGAAGAACAGAAGTAGAGCAACGTGGAACAGTGAATGGCACCTGGGATAATTTGCCTATCTTTGGCTGCTAAATTCTACCCATAATATAATGGGCATGAACTATTCTGCCCTATGATGCTGATGAAAATGTTTTACTCACGGGCATTTCTTCTTTTTTTTAAAGGCAATTCTTCATAATTTCAGATGAGGTTGCTATTTTAAGAGATTAATGTTTGCATTAAATTCAGAATATTTTTTTTTAATTATTGGCTTCTAACTTCTTTTTATCTGCAGTTTTCTTGCTATTATCATTTTAAAACTGTTTTATCATAATTATAACATTTCATGGCTGTTTTATTGGTATTTATACTATTAATACCTACAAATTACTTTGTGCTCCTGTTCTGGAATAGGGGCAAAGTATAAATATTATATGTAAGCAAAGAAAGAAAGAAAGAAAGAAAGAAAGAAAGAAAGAAAGAAAGAAAGAAAGAAAGAAAGAAAGAAAGAAAGAAAGAAAGAAAGAAAGAAAGAAAGAAAGAAAGAAAGCTTTTGAAAATCAATTTCAAATTCAAAGATGTTGCTTTAAAAAAACTATTTTTCAAAAAAATTGTGGAGATCATCCCTTTTTTGTTTCTTGTTTTTGATGGGGTTTTTTGGAGGGGGTTGCAATTCTGATATAAGATGAGAGATCTAGAAACTGCTCCATACATAAGTCCAGCAATTTCCTCCAGTTTCATCAATTGGGCAGTTAGTACAGAGAAGTAAAACTGCAACTTTATCAATATAAGGGCCTTTCAGTGTTTTTGCCAGTGTTCAAATCTTCATAAAAATCATCTGTGACTCTGTTGTCTATGTAAACCCTATGTCTAGTTTCTGTCACCATCCCCAAACACAGTGAACAATGCCACAGTCCAATGACTATTGCATACCTGAGTCCCACTGAAGTCATGTGGGCTTAAGGGAGCTTAATGTTTGTGTTTGGTTGTGGGTCATGACTCTATGCTCAACAAAGTCAACAGATGTTTTTCCACAGATGCTAGTAAACTTTGTAACAATTTCCAAAGGGGAAAAAAACAGAGTTATTTGGAGAAGGCCCAAGACTGAATAAGTTTTGCCAACACCTGTATAATGTGCATCATCACAAAGGACTCTAAATTGTGCACGGAGTATCATTTATTTAAATATACACATTCTGGATCTATATTTACTTTTTTAAAAAACAAATTAAACCATAAAGCTAGAAGTGGAAACTCTGACTTAAATCTCATTGCTAAACCCAACTACAGTAGACCTACTGAATCACTGAATAGTGAGTTGACAGTTGTGTGAATCCCACTCTATGCTAGCTAGAACTGCCAGTAAGATGGTACAGAATCATGGGCAACATTTCCAGTCATGATGTTCTACATGTGGTTTAGATGTTCCCCCTTCTCACCATGGAAAAATTATTTGCAAAGGGAATTTTCAGCTTTAATGCTCTTAGTCAGCATCCAGAGGCAAATCCACATCTCAAACCTCAAAGATGAAAAACTTCTACAGTTTAGGTTATCTCTACAAAAATATGTGTTGATGCTCACAGAAGTCAACGCTTTTTTGGCCAACACACCTCCCTTGGGAAAGCTGCCTTAAATGCACAGTGTTGAGGCGAAAGAAAGCAAGGTTTGTTTGCTGTTGCCTTGCAGCTATTGGGAAGCATTCTTATCAACTGGCAAAGTTTCTAAGGAATACAGGTCTATGGGAAAGGCTTCCTTAGCTTAACAAAGTCATGGTAAAAGTTTCAACAATAAGGATACACAATAACAATAAAGGCAAGAATGGGAGGTGTGACTTGTGCATTCTAACAATACTATCAGGAA
Organism: Pogona vitticeps; assembly: GCF_051106095.1. Taxonomy (NCBI): domain Eukaryota; kingdom Metazoa; phylum Chordata; class Lepidosauria; order Squamata; family Agamidae; genus Pogona; species Pogona vitticeps. Next base: position 74,337,924 of record NC_135787.1, read on the forward strand.
TTAATCAGGCGTCAAGTACAATTTTATTGCTGAATTATCTCCCTGTAAATCTGCAATATAAGTAATTGTTTCTGCAGATGCTCTTTCTAGCCATGAATTATTTTCATTTAAAAACAAACACAACTGGTTGTTGTAGCTTTTTTGAGCCCAAAAAACCTACAACAACCCAGGCCGTGAAAGCCTTCGAAAATACAACTCTTCGTTCGGCCAACATTAATGTACAGGCTAGTACATTTTGGGGCCTGAGCTTATCCTGCCATTGGAATTGCCTTGAATTCCATATAGGGCAGGCGCTTTTCCATTAATTTGACTTACAAGCAACGCTAATAAGAAGCAAGCGAACAATTTTTTTAGAGTGTGTTTTGATTCAATCTCCTATATAATTATTTTAACAGACCGGTATTAAGCAGGCATTTAATGTACTATAATACACTGCTTTATAGTACAGTATACTGTATATCACCATATTTTGTGAATATAGTGTCTTCCACATATGCAGTATTCATTTATTTTAAATACATATATTCAGTTTATCTGTAAAGCTAATGCAACTGAAACAATATAAAGATATCAAAATACCAAATCATTATAAGTGGCAGTAAAATCAGTTTAAAACATGAAAGCAGTTACAACTAAAGCACAAGAGCAAACAAAAAGAGAAATACAACTCTGGGACTTCCCCTTTCTTCCCATTACTCTTGGCACCATTGAAAACCCTGTTACAGAGAAGGTTTGGAAGGCATTAAGCTATTTGTATGACTTGAACCAGATCAGTGGATCTGTGTCCATCTAAAGCAGTGGCAAGTGTAACATGCCAAAGAAAGTAGGAAAACACATCCCACAGGTCATCTAACCAGGGAAGTTTTCACAAAGCAGCAAGATCCTGAAAGCAATTCACAATTTGGAGTATCTTTCTCCATTCTGCAACATGATTCAGGGTTGAACTACTAGACAATAGGATTGCTTTCCTTGAGTAACGAAGGAGTTGTGCTTTGTCACAACACATGCCTTCCTGTCACTCTGGGGAATTTTATGTGTGTGCATGTGTCTGGTCTCTGGATGTCTGTGAATTTCGTTGTATGGGTATACTGTGTATATACTTACAATGACAATAAATTATTATTATTATTATTATTATTATTATTATTATTATTATTATTATTATTATTATTATTATTATTATTATTATTATTATTATTATTATTATTATCATCATCATCATCATCATCATCATCATCATCATCATCATCATCATCATCATCATCATCATCATCATCATCATCATCATCTTGCATCCTAGTAACTTTTATTATGTGGTTGATTAATGGAAGGTAACATAGGTTTAATTTGAAAACTGAATGTAGACACTTATCTCTGAGGAAACTGTAGCATGGAAAGAACAATTGACTGATTTGCAAAGAATACATAGTTTCCCTAACATTTTGTTTGAATCTAAACATTTTACAAGATGTGCAAAGGAGTCTCTCTGGAAGATCTCAGCAAACATTCAGATACCTAAAGGACAAAGCAGTACTTTAAGTACCCTAGTCATAGCTTATCTAGCCAGTCTTCTCTTAGTGGGCCTACATTGCAGTGTGATCAGACATTCCTGATAAATCAAGACCTGCTGCACTCTGTATTATCTATCTCTAGTGGACTGCAATTCCCCAGGATCTACACGCAGCATCCTGCCTGCTTCTGCATACTGCATACTGGAGGAGCAGCAGTGTGGTGGCTGCATAGAACCATGACATGGGAAGGCCTCAAGAAATGCAAGTGGCATTGTGTTCAGCACTAATTCCAGTTAATCCTTTATTCCTTTCATCCCCTGCTACAGTACAAGAAGAGTCTTTCTCCAAATTCAACATTTATTACAGATAACATTAGAAAACTATTAACATCAACTTTAACAATCAACTTCTCTTCTCTTCAATAGATAGGTTTCCAACAACAAAGTCCATGGAATTCATGTCCATTAGCACTTGCTCTAATGATATTGGCAACAAGGACAGGGATTCTCTCCTGGGGATCTGTGATCATGGGGTCCACATTCTTGCATCCGTGGGTTCTCAGAAGCTGGGGGGTGGACACTCCTCTGACCCAGGTAGTTTCCTCCATCTGTCTCTTTCTCTCATCTCCCTTTCAGTCTTGGTTCTTTCTTATCTTTCATCTCCACTTTCTTGCCTCCTTCTCTTCACGGTACTGTACAAGGGCTTTTTGAGCATCCTTTCCCTTCTATCAGCTAATTCTCTATGAACCATTAACCCTTTGCTTTTATTGGTCCACAGGTTCTCTAACCATATCCACTCCCATTCGGGAGGGAGGGCGTTTTTCTCCTTCCTCACTTCAGCTTCTCTGGCTTCTCCTACCCTTTCACTGACCCTAGCCTTATATATATCCTTTCCTCACCTTCCACCTCCTTTCCCACCTGTTCTAATGGCCTTGAGTCCTCCATGTTTGTCTTGCCTGGCCCTACGGCCACCTCCTTTTTTTTCTTTTCTTTCCCGGCAGCTGCTATCTCTTTCCTTTCTGGGAGAATGGACAGCATTTGGGTGGGAGAGTTCTCTATTCTTTTCTCCTCACATATTGCAATATGCCCACTACACATCTCACATAAAAGGTCAGAAAAAGTGATATCCCAAGACATCCCCATCTATATATTCCATCTGTTGGGTTGTGCCCTAAGTACATTACATTAGATTGGTGATTTTATTGTAATAGCCCCACTATACTATTGCAATGCTGATATAGTCTTTCCATGAAACTGAGATGCATTCATTGAAAGAGGATGCCTACAGTCCCTTCAATAATGCAAACTACATTAAAAGAAAAGCCACTGAGTGGGTGCAGTTATTTTTAAGTCTTCTCGTTACTAAGCTGGCCTTTAAATATATTTAGCTATTAGTCATGCAAGTTGTCAAATCATAACCAACAGTCTGGTAGCTATTTTGTTTGTTTGTTTGATTAACTTTTGTACCACCCATCAATGTGAACAGTAGTTCACGACATATCAAAACATAATTGTTAATGCATACATGGAGTGCAAATAGGTTATATTATCTTGTATTAAGCATTTCCTAACAAATTTGGGACAACTGATTGGTTCAAAATTGGGAGAGGAGTACAACAAGGCTGTATATTGTCTCCCTGCTTATTCAACTTATATGCAGAATACTTCATGGGAAAGGCTGGACTGGAGGAATCCCAAGCCAGAATCAAGATTGCCGGAAGAAATATGAAGGACCTCTGATATGCAGATGATACCACTCTGACGGCAGAAAGTGAGGAGGAATTAAAGAACCTTGTAATGAGGGTGAAAGAGGAGAGTGCAAAAAATGGTCTGAAGCTCAACATCAAAAAAACTAAGATCATGGCCACTGGTCCCATCACCTCCTGGCAAATAGAAGGGGAAGATATGGAGGCAGTGACAGATTTTACCTTCTTGGGCTCCATGATCACTGCAAATTGAGACAGCAAACACGAAATTAAAAGATGCCTGCTTCTTGGGAGGAAAGCGATGACAAACCTTGACAGCATCTGAAAAAGCAGACACATCACCTTGCCAACTATGGTTTTTCCTGTAGTGATATATGGAAGTGAGAGCTGGACCATAAAGAAAGCTGACCGCCGAAGAATTGATGCTTTTGAATTGTGGTGTTGGAGGAGGCTTTTGAGAGTCCCCTTGACTGCAAGGAGAACAAACCCATCAATTCTGAAGGAAATCAACCCTGAGTGCTCACTGGAAGGACAGATTCTGAAGCTGAGGCTCCAATACTTTGGCCATCTCATGAAAAGAGAAGACTCCTTGGAAAAGACCCTGAAGTTAGGAAAGTGTGAAGGCAAGAGGAGAAGGGGACGACAGAGGATGAGATGGATGGACAGTGTCATCGAAGCTACCAGAATGAATTTGACACAACTCCGGGAGGCAGTGGAAGATAGGAGAGCCTGGCGTGCTCTGGTCCATGGGGTCACGAAGAGTCAGGCACAACTAAACGACGAACGACGACAAACAAATTTCTAATCAGCTGCTGGAAATAATGCCCCACATGATGGTTTTTATATGTTTCCTAATTCACAGCACAAATTCACACCCAAATGGAGCTGTGGACAGCATTATCTGAGGTAACAACGTTGTGATGTATTAGGGGGGTTGTGACATTAAATGGGAGGATTAATGTTACAACCTCCCTAATACATCACAAGGTTGTTACCTTCTGACAATTTACGTCTTCTTTTTAAAAACATTTCCCTAACTGATGCAGCACAATTCTAATACATTGGAGGTGTCTTTCAGTATAATATGTACACCATGCAAGGTGGCTGCATAGCTGTTTCGATATGCCACTTACTTTATTTAACAACAACAAAATGGGGAAGTCAATGTAGCTCACTGAATAAGGGCCATGAGGAAATGCAGGGGAAGGGGCTATGTTGACTCCAGGGGCTACACCCCCATAAAGCAGCAGAGCTCAAAAGGAGCTCTGAATAAGGAAAAAGGTGGGAAAGTGGAAGGCTTGCCTCCCTTCGATCTCCCCAACCTTCACTCCAACATTTTTTCCTTCTACCAGTACTGCTGACGAAAGCTTACCTCACCGATGTCTCCTTACCCATGAGTAAACAAGGTAAACCTTACTTGTGAGTAAACCAGATATACTTACTCATGAATAAACTGAGGATCAAAACACCTGTGTCGACCCTCCTTACATGAGAATAAACACCTTCTGTATGAACTGAAGGACTGCTAAAGTGAGTAAGAGATAAAACTCATTACACTAAAGATAAGAACCTTTTAACTGTGAACAAGAGCACTCAAAATTACCCCATCTGGACAGGTCCTATAAAAAAACTGCTTTTCAACAGGTCTAAAACAAATTAGAGAAGTTATAATTCCATGATCATTTACTATTTTTTACCCCAGTATTCTTGAATGAGAAGCAGCGATTTCTAAATTCAAAGCTTAAAACAAAACAAGAATTTAAAACCAACTCAAACAATAGTAATATTTTACAAGCCCTTCATTCCCCTCCCAGTTACTGCCTCTCTTCACAGTATGACATTCTGTAGGAGAGGATGCAAAAATACTTAAATGTTACAATGAACAGGTGTTACAATTAGCCCACACTTTCCAAATGCTCTCTCACATGTGCCTCCCTTAAATTTCACTCAGGATTTATCCAGTGATTAAATGTACACCCTACGCTTCCAATGAAAAAATTGAACTTTTCAACCAAAGACTTTTTCCTGATGACTTGCCTGTTCAATAAGCATCCACTTTGAAGATTCCTTCAGTCTTCAGACAAGAAAGACCTTTCAGAACAGTCCATATCTCACCAAAGAGTTGACTATCCTCATGTTAATGTTCACATTGATGCTCATTCTCAGAAACATATCACACCCAAAGCCACTGACCACAACATTAGACCAAAATTCATGATAACCTACTTCTGTGCAACAAATGGGATGGGTTTGTTTTGCTGTCATTCATCCAGTTACTTTGGTGGCGGCGGTGGAGGAATCTTAATAGATACTTATCCACAGGAAAGGAAGAGTATACAGGTCTCAAATAATAAAATAAATAATCTACATAATAAAGATTTAAACTCAATTCTAATATTTTGTCCTAATTAGAGTAGATCTATTCACTCAAGCACTGAATAGTAAGTCAAGTCAACACTTACATATCCTATGGATGTCTGTGCACGGTCTACAGAACTTTACTGCAGCTAATATGAGATGCTGGTTCATGGTCACATGACCAACTGCATAACTAAGAGGCACCTTGGCATCTCATAAATTAGGCACAGCAAGCTGTGCAAACTTTACACCAGAGGTCGTCAACCCCCAGTCCGCGGCCTGGTGCCAGTCCGTGGCCTGAGACATACCGGGCCATGAAGATAGAAATCCTGCCGCCCCCCACACGCACTCCCTCCCCACAGCTGTTTTGAACACGTGCGCGCATGCCAGCGCCAGCGTGAGTGCTCCTCCACCCCTTCACACATGCGGCCAAATGCCCAAGTGCCCGCGCAAAGGGGTGGGTGGGCACGCTCTCGGGTGGGCATGCAGGCGCCCGTGAACATGCACGAAGGGGTGGGGGAACGCTCACACCGGTGCTGGTAGATGGGCGGGTGCTTCCCCACCACTTCACACATGCACCCGAGAGCGCACGCGCACCCGTGGGGGCGCCTTCCTCAGAGGCTCAGCTGCCTGCAGCCCCAAAAAGGTTGAGGACCACTGCTTTACACAATGAGCAACAGAGATCTGACCACTGACGGAGTGTATCTAGCTGAGATTCAGAACTAGATTTAGACTCACGTTAGCAGTTGAAAGGATATGTTCTTCAATAATTCTGGCACATAAAATAGTTAGCTCTTCTAGAATATTAATTGTACAAAATAATAAAGTGGTATTTGCGGGGTGGGGGTGGGGGTCCACCGGTCTATTTTATAAACTGTCCAGAGTAGTGAATGGCGCTAAGTGGGCCAATATTCAAGTTAAATAAACTAATTAACACATTATTTTTGATTGCTATGAAAATGTAATATCCCAAGAAAACTTATGAGAAGGGGTGTGGCATGCATACAGAGAAGCCATAAAAGTAGGTTATGCAATAATGTGATTGTTTAGAAAAATTATTACCTCTGTGTAATCTGCCTAACTTTACCTAGCAATGAAATAACCAAACTGCAACCTAACCTACATTACATACATGTACATACCATCCACTAGACCACTCTTGCTGGAAAGTTAGCAGAAGATTCTATATATATGCTCCTAAAGAAAGCTGACTCGTAGGCAATGGTTATTAGACTAATATCTATTTTAAGGCGAACCCAGTACAGCCAACTATTATATTTCATCTTATGCAGTCCAAATCAGGTTGGGCAACCCTCAAGGAGTACTTGACATTTTACAATCTTGAATGAACCCGTGTTAGTTTTTTTAGTGACAGTTCTCTAGCTCTTCTGGGTTATATATAACAAAACAGAGCAGCAAGTATCACGAAGTTAAAATCTTACATCCCCCAATTCTCATTCTGAACACCTTTGAACAATTTAGTTTTCTGCCATCTTTGTCAATACATATATATGGCTAGTAATATGTGGAAAGTCAAAATTGTTGTGAATTTACACTTATTGGTGTCAGGCATCACGATGCTGCATGATACTCAGATCGTTGCGCTTGCCTACTCCTGCCAACAGGAATGGCTTAACAGAGCAAGAAACGCCAAGATTTGGTTTATTTAGCACTACACCAAACTGGGTTTCCTCAGGTATGATTTTCTTTTCAAGTTAGAATTGAAAGCCAGAGTTTATATGTTTGCCTACTAATTACTCTCCAGTTAGAACTGTGCTGTAATGCTGTGCAGATCTACTCCCAGGTTGGTCTCACCGAACTCTAAGTCCCACTCAGACATTGAATAACTATTCCTAGGCTCACACTATCTCATCAACTCCTATCAGCCATTGACAGAAGAAACTGTCACACACTAGCAAAAACATAAAAACATATGCAACCTTAAATCCCTACCTGACAAGTCACTTAAATCAACCACACAACAAATCCTCATATCTGTCAATCAAGAATAGCTCTCTCCACTTGGGCACACTGCAGCCAGGGATCATATGTAGAAACTATGCACGCAAAGGTGCAAGTTGAGAGAAGGGTCAGATTAGCTATAACAAGGGCAGCTGATTAATCACATATCAGACCCATTCATATATAAACTACACACATGCACACAGATGACTCCCCATTGCTCACATACCTCATTTGAAACAATATGTTAACAGGCACAGAAAAACAACAGAACCTCAAGAATATTAAGAGGCTGCTCTAAAAAGGTTTTGAAGTTTTATAAATATTTTAACTGTAGATTGCCAAGGCTGGGGGCAAAGTTAGGCTGAACAGCCACCAGCAAATAATGTTAAGAATAAATAGTCTTGAAGTCTGGGCCAATAGTTTTTCCTTACCTACACCAGAAATGTCAAAATGCTGCTAAAGTTTAGTATAAGTAACGTTTATTATCCTCCTAGACTCACATACTGGAGATTGTTTTTGCTTGCTTGTTTTAAGTTGAACCAAGGTCAACACATGTTCCAGTTATACAGAATTCATTCCATTTGCTTCAAGAAATAGATGACCTCTAGTTTGGATCACAGAAATCTGTCTGGAAGCAACTGTGATCAACACTGACTTGATGTCAAAATTCCACCAGTTTTACAGGTGTCTTTCTACTGATTTATACAGACACAACCACATTATATAGGTGGCTTGCATTTTGCCCTATCAAGTGTAATGTACAAAATCATGTTTGAACAAATCTGGGGGAAAACAAACAAAAAGGATAAGCCCATCATGAGTTTTCATCATTTACAACAAATCTTTATATTTAGGCCTTTTATCAGAAGTAGACAAGTTTGTTCAATATTTCTGTTTTATCTGATGCACTCATCTCTGTTCTAATCCTACTTTATTTGGGGAATCTTATCACACCTTATCCCCTTCACGGATTGCTACCTTGTCATGGCAAAGGGACTTGAGTAATTCAGAGAAGCTATGTGCTATGGCATGCAGGGATACCCAAGAAGGACAGGTCATAGTGGAGAGTTCTGACTAAATTCAATCCACCTGGAGAAGGAACTGGTAAGCCACTACAGTATCTTTGCCAAGAAAACCCCATGAACAGAAACAAAAGGCTAAAAGATATGACGCTGGAAGATGAGCCCCTCAGGTCGGAAGGCATCCAACATGCTACTGAGGAAGAGTGGAGGACAAGTAGATCCAGAGCTAATGAAGTGGTTGGGCCAAAGCTGAAAGGATGCTCAGCTGCGGAAGCACCTGGAAGTGAAAGGAAAGTCTGATGCTGCAAAGAAAAATACTGCATAGGAACCTGGAATGTAAGATCTATGAACCTTGGGAAGTTGGATGTGGCAAGAATAAAGATTGACATCCTGGGCATCAGTGAACTAAAATGGACGGGAATGGGTGAATTCAATTCAGACGATTATCATATCTACTACTGAAATCATACTATCATTTTTGAGATGGTATCCCAGTACAGCTTTTCCCATTCTTTTGTTGACTATGAGAGCTATTCCATTTCTTCTATGGGATTCTTGCCCACAATAATAGATATGATAATGGTCTGAATTGAATTCACCCATTCCTGTCCATTTCAGTTCACTGATGCCAGGTTGTCAATGTTTATTCTTGTCATTTCCTGTTTGACCACATCCAGCTTATCAAGGTTTATAGATCTTACATTCCAGGTTCCTATGCAGTATTTTTCTTTGTAGCATCAGACTTTCCTTTCACTTCCACACACGTCCACAGCTGAGCATCCTTTCGGCTTTGGCCCAACCACTTACTTGGCTCTGGAGCTACTTCTATTTGTCCTCCACTCTTCCTCAGTAGCTGTTGGACGCCTTCCAACCTGAGGGGCTTATCTTCAACAAGGCCAGTGGAGGTGATGGCATTCCAAATGAATTATTTAAAATCTTAAAAGATGATGTTGTTAAGGTACTACATTCAATATGCCAGCAAGTCTGGAAAACTCATCAGTGGCCAGAGGATTGGAAAAGATCAGTCTACATCCCAATCCCAAAGAAGGGCAGTGCTGAAGAATGCTCCAACTACCATACAATTGCACTCACTTCTCATGCTAGCAAGGTAATGCTCAAAATCCCACAAAGTAGGCTTCAGCAGTAGGTGGACCGAGAACTCCCAGAAGTACAAGCTGGATTTCGAAGGGGCAGAGGAACTAGAGACCAAATTGCTAACATGCGCTGGATTATTGAGAAAGCCAGAGAGTTCCAGAAAAACATCTACTTCTGCTTCATTGACTACACAAAAACCTTTGACTGTCAACCACAACAAACTATGCTAAATCCTTAAAGAAATGGGAGTGCCTGACCACCTTATCTGTCTTCTGGGAAATCTATATGTGGGACAGGAAGCAACAGTTAGAACTGGATATGGAATGACTGATTGGTTCAAAAATGGGAAAGGAGTACGACAAGGCTTATCTTGTCTCCCTGCTTATTTAACTTCTATGCAGAATACATCATGCGAAGGCTGGACTGGAGGAATCCCAAGCCAGAATTAAGATTGCCAGGAGAAATATCAACAACCTCAGATATGCAGATGATACAACTCTGATGGCAGAAAGTGAGAAAAATTAAAGAACCTCCTTAGAGGGTGAAGGAGGAGAGTGCCAAAAATGGCCTGTAGCTCAACATCAAAAAAACTAAGATCATGGCCACTGGTCCCATCACTTCCTGGCAAATAGAAGGGGAAGATATGGAGGCAGTGACAGATTTTACCTTCTTGGGCTCCCTGATCACTGCAGGCGCCTGCTTCTTGGAAGGAAAGCAATGACATACTTAGACAGCATCTTAAAAAGCAGAGACATCACCTTGCCGACAAAGGTCCGCATAGTCAAAGCTATGGTTTTTCCAGTACCTATGTATGGAAGGGGGACATGGTGGCGCTGTGGGCTAAACCGCAGAAGCTTGTGCTGCAGGGTCAGAAGACCAAACAGTCGTAAGATCGAATCCACGCGATGGAGTGAGCGCCCGTCGCTTGTCTCAGCTCCCACCAACCTAGCGGTTCGAAAGCATGCAAATGCGAGTAGATTAATAGGTACCACCTTGGTGGGAAGGTAACAGCGTTCCGTGTCTAAGTTGCACTGGCCATGTGACCATGGAAGATTGTCTTCGGACAAAACGCTGGCTCTATGGCTTGGAAACGGGGATGAGCACCGCCCCCTAGAGTCGAACACGACTGGACAAAAATTGTCAAGGGGAACCTTTACCTTTACCTTTACCTATGTATGCAAGTGAGAGCTGGACCATAAAGAAGGCTGACTGCTGAAGAATTGATGTCTTTGAACTGTGGTGCTGGAGGAGACTCTTGAGAATCCCCTGGACTGCAAAGAGAACAAACCTATCCATCCTGAAGGAAATCAATCCTGAATGCTCACTGGAAGGACAGATCCTGAAGCTGAGGCTCCCATACTTTGCCCATCTCATGAGAAGACTAGACTCCCTGGAAATGATCCTGATGTTGGGAAAGTGTGAAGGCAAGAGAAGGGGACGACAGAGGATGAGACGGTTGGAGAGTGTCATCAAAGCTACTAACATGAATTTGAGACAACTCCGGGAGGCAGACAGGAGGGCGTGGCGTGCTCTGGTCCATGGGGTCATGAAGAGTCGGACACGACTTAACGACTAAAGAACAACAATCACACCTTATGTTTGGTTTTCATTACCTGCAGCAAGTACCAGAAGAGGATGATGTGAATTTTCTTATACGTAAATTAATACAATGTAACCTCTTTCCTTGTGTATTATTTCATGTACAAAACTAAAAAGGTCGAAATGTGACCTCTGATATTAGCAAAAAGCACCATTTGGCTAGTACAGCCTAAGGGAGCAAAAGTGAGGTCGGTGGGTACATTCCCAATGATCCAAGGCAACAGAACGACACCAGTCCTGTCTCCACGTGCGTCGGGCTCTTCCTTCTCCCCCCCCCCCGCCTCCCCCCACCGGGCCGCCTACACCGACTCCTTCTCAGCCAGCTCAAGCTCCTCCAGCCCATGAACTTGGCTAGATGCGAACGAACAACCGGTTTCCAACATTCAAATCTCAGAACAGTTTCTAATGCATTCTCAGGAGAATATGATGGAACTCCATCTCTCTGCCTGCCTGCACTCTTGTTTACGACCTCCCGTTTCATTTCAGTCTGCACATACAGAGAGAGAAATAAATGAGATTAAGAGCTTAAATGGAAGGGCAGGAGCCCAGAGGCTGAGAACCAAGACGGAAAAGAGAGCGAGGGAGAACGATGCATTCCTCGGGCCGCCTAATAACGCGCACCGTCCGCTTAACCTGCTGCTGCAGCTCTTTCACATCTCATGTAGAGGAACATTTTGCTTCCAGTTGCAACTCTGCACCATGAGGGATAACTGCAAGGGATCGGAGAGGCGGGAGGGATAAAGCAGGGAGAGAGCGTCCCAACTGTGTCTGTATTTCCGATCTGACTAGGACGCTACCGCGGATCTCCCGAGGTACTGCGGGGGAGGAAAAAAAATTAAAGAAAGATGGGCGGGAGGGAATTGTCCGCGGACCCTGCGCACGGAGGAATGAAAGGTGAGGACGATCGTACAGGCATCGGTTTCAGCCAGCAACCCTGGACTCTTACCTCGATCCACTGCTGAGCTTCGGCCAAAGCTGGCTCAGGCTGGGAGACGTCTTGCAGAGGCTGGCCCGACTCCTCCGCCAGATCTAAAGCGGGGCTGGCCATTTGCAAAGGCAAGCTGCGTCCCCGTCGCTCCCGCCGCCGCCACCGCCGCTGCAGCAGCAGGGAGGCTGGGCTCTGACTAACGGATCGTTCCAGGGGGCGGCCCGGGAGAAGCCAGAGGCCGCCGTCTGCCTCCTTGCTGGCCGGCAGCGGCGGGGCGAAGCGGGGAAGAGGAGGCGAGCGTTTGCAGCCCAGCTGGTGGCGGCCGCTTCGGGCATGCGGCAACCTGGCTGCTGCTGCTGCTGCTGCTAGCCCAACCTTCTTCCTCCTCCTCCTCTTCCTCGCGGCTGGAAATCTGCCTCGTCCCCTTCCACCAGGCTCCGCTTTTGCCACGGGAGCCGAGCTGAACCGAGCTACCGGGTTAAAAATAAAGAGCCAGGCGGCAGAGGGAGCGAGGCTAGGGGGCGGGTGGCTCCGGCGCGGGCGGCCACTGCCCAGGCCTCGGCCTCCTCGGCACTGCCCCCAAGCGGGAGAGCCAATCAAAGGCCTCCAAGAGGGCGCGCGCTCCCCCCCAAAGAAGCTAAGCGTGCCCTGCTTAGGGAGCCAAAGGCACGCTCGATCCAGGCGCAGGAGGTTCATCCATCTCGAATTTCCCTCCACTGCAAAGGTCTAGTATTTCCTGTGCATGGGAATCCCCTCCTGCATTTGGCCCCCGAAACGGCCCGTGTGAAGATTCTGGCAGGAAAGCGAGCATCAAATCTGAATCCAGCAGATCAGGCCCTGTATTCACTTACCTGTTCACCTTTTAGACTAGAAGTGCCTTTGAATGTGGGATTCCGAAAAAGGACAGAAAGAGCTCTAATATATTGTAACTGGAGGAAAGTATTCACTATGAGGGGACACACACTTCCATTGATCTTCCCTGGTTCCTTCTGCACACGACTCTGACAGCCTCTTTCTTCTTCTCCCACACCCAAAGCAGTTTTGAGAACATAGGGAATTATAAATATAGGCCCCCAATTTCTCCAGATACCAGCAGGCAGAGATATATGCAGCCTTCCCTTCACCCCAATGGAGCAGCTTTGTGATTGTTCAGCAGGCTGTCTCAAAGATGACACCAGAGTCTCTTGTTGTGACACCTTGAGCATTAATTTGGTTGGATGGGAAATTAAAGCAATGATCCTGTGGTTACTGCACCCTTTGGCAGCTCCTCTCTTGGGAATTGAAATGTATGCTGAGTGTTTACAGTCTGTGGATTATTGTTTTGTTTATCATATTTTTGGACATATTCTTGTCAAGATTTGGTTTCATTCAGTTTCAAGTCACTTGAAATAGTTCTATCTAGTATCCCATCTAGCCCTGGTGATGTATTTCTTCCTAATGCTTTCAGAGAAGTTCTTGCTTTCTAGAACTGTAGGCTCTTCATCGTAGGATTCCTCTTCAAAGGAGTCTCTCATGCTTTTAGCTCATCTGCATAGGACCTCAGCACACTGTTTCCAGCTTCTGTTTATTTTCTCCCTGCTCGTCTTCCAGCATTAAATTTCCCTTTGATTTCTTGGATCTTCTGGAACAGATATCTTGTTTTTCCCCTTTTGTTTTTCTCTATTTCTTTCCACCTATTGTAGTAATTCTCTTTGTCTCTACGGGACAGCAACTGAAAAACTGCATTCAGGGTTCTGATCCTATTTTTGACAGCTTTTACTTTTTCTTCTTTTGTTCTTTACAATTTTAAGTGTTTCTTTCATAATCCATCTGTTTTTTTCTTTATGCTGCAGCAATTGAATTTTTGCATTCTTCCTTAACAATATCCCTAATTTCAATCCAGAGTTCTTGTCTCACAGTCAACTTGAGTTTAGTCATGCAAATCTGTTCCTTATATGAACTTTAAGTTCATCAGAACTGTTTTTTGAATTATATTTTGGCACTATAATTCTTTTAGTCTTCTTTTTCAGCTTTACTGAAAAAGTAAATAGTTGATACTTGAAGTGTGTGGAAATGGCCAGAGAAGTCAGGGAGACAATTTCACTGAAAATCTCCATGGAAAGTGAAAATTCTTCAATAATTTATCAGGAAATGACAGATGGGCATTAGTCTTGCTGTTTCTGCAAGGTTTGTCACTGTTTCTTTCAATATTTATTCTGCTGACTAAATGACATTAGGAATAATCACAAGTAGATTCAACCTTTGTCACAAGTATAAAGTATTTTTAATGGGGTTTTTTAATTATTGTTGTGTTTTTGTAGCATTTCTACTTGCATTCTTTTGTCTTGCTTTTAGTTTGTATTATCACCTATATCAAACTTTTTAGGGCCATTGTTGAGTGTGTCCAGATGACATAACTGATGATTCATAGAATGGAATACAAGAGTGAACCCTACTGCTTTTGCCTACCTTCTGCCAATACTGATAGAAACTACAACTGCAATGTAATTTGCAAATTGTATTTTTAAAAAATATTGTTTCTCCTAGTTTTGTGTTATAGAACAAAATACAGCAGAACAAAATGTGCCACCAACTTATGGCAAAAGATCAGATCTACTCATGATTAGCACTAATTTAATGTAGTCAACGGAACAGATAGCAAAACATGGCACAAACAGAAGGACAAATATCCATCTATTGTGCTAAACTGATATAGCACTAATTCAAATGCTTGCTACATCATGTCTGTTCAGCACTATTTCACCTGCTAAACATTTTTTAAAGGAAGGGATTTGAATACCAGCAAAGGGTGTAAGTAAGAGGGTAGTGATAATGGAAGAGAAGGGTGAGGGAAAAGGGAGACTGTCAATATTTAGATACTTAAAATACATTTTCTGAGATTAATTAAATAGTATTTAAGTGTGAAATGCTGCAGCAGTTTAAATATCTGGGTGCACTACAAAGAAGTTTGCATTAATCTGGGAGAAACTTGCACCTGGTCACACCCTCAGACACCACAACCCAGCATTAGCTATATTTATGGTAGAGCTTTGTTCTTTTTCCCCCAAATGGATTTCTTTTTTGCATTGCCAATACTAATGGCAACTATAGCAACTGTGTTGGCATAATGGCCACTATTTTGCTTCCCCCACTATGCCTTGTACCATATCTCATTCTAGGGCGTTGTGGAAGTAGTGAAGAGGAGTCAGGCATTAAAAAAAATTAGGACAGATTATATTCTACAAAACTGGCCCTCAGTTTCCATAGGAGCAAGAAAAATAAATATCTTTATATCTTTCTTAGAAAACTGCCTTCAGAGAAATACTGGGTTAAAAATATGAAAAATCTATTTATTTAAAATTCTTCTGAAAAGCAATTTGTTTTCTATAACACTAGATTAAATCAGACAGTGTTCTCATGGAGGACATTGTATGCACTGTACTAACCATTGCATCCTGTGCTGGATGGGATTATATTCCCTCTGAAAACACAAATGAGCATTTTGAGGGTGTTCCTGGATTTATCTCTGAGCCTGAATGCCCAGGTTTCAGTGGTGGCCAGGAGTGCATTTGCACAAACCAAACTAGTGCTCCAGCTGTGCCTGTTCCTAGAAAGGTCCGTTCTGGCTATGGTGACACATGCCTTAGTCACATCCTGGCTGTATTACTGTAACACGCTCTATATGTGGCTGCCTGTGAAAAGTGTTGGGAAATTTCAGTGGGTCCAAACCGTGGCAGCCAGATTGCTAATTGGGGCTGGTCACAGGAAATCACATAACCCCTCATTATAGCTGCTCCACTGGCTACTGATTTGTTTCTGGGCACAATTCAAAGTGCTGATTTTACCCTATTAAACCTTAACCACCTTGCACCCAAGCTATCTCAAGAACCTCATCTTCCTTTATGAACCTGCTTGAGTGTTAAGAACATCAAGAGAGGCCTTTCTCTTGGTCCCATCACCTTCACGGATACATTTGGTGGGGACACAGGAGAGGGCCTTCTCTGTCACTGCTGCCAGACTTTGGAACTCCCTCCCACAGGAGGCCAGACTGGACCCATCCTTGCTGTCCTTCCACAAGTAGGCAAAAACCTTTCTTTTCAAGCAAGCTTTCCCTTAATGACTGAGTGCTGGAGTGAGTTTATTTTTTTAATGTATTGTTGTACTTTACTGTTTTAATTGCATTTTGGTATATTACTTTTGTTTACCATTTTACTGGTGTATTTGTTTGATCTTTTAGTATTCTATACTCACAGTTGTTAGCTTTACATACTTGTTTTTTGATGATGTAAGCCACCTTGAATCCTTATTTAAGGAGAAAGGAGGGTTGAAATATTTTTAAATAAATAAATAAAATCTCTTCACTGTACAGAGCAGTGTTTAATGTGTGAGTCTCCTTCTACAGCTTGAAGTTGTCCAATACAGTCTTTTCAGGACTGGCAGCTTAAATGGATGAAAGTGACAGGCAGAACACAGCCGAAACAGACCTAGTTTTAAAATTCCTTTAATGTGTGCACTGACACACTTGAGTGTGAAGATTTCAGAGACAGCCAAGATTAGGCCTTCTTTAGTTTAGCCAATGCTGAAGCTGTTTCCCTTTCAGCCAAGTGCCACACAGACTATCTCTGCTTTCCTGTTGCTATGGGAACAGGCAGGCCTAGCAATAGCCCAAGCTACTCTTGCTGCGGCTGCTTTGCTTCTGTCTATTGCCTCCCCCTCTCCCATCTGCCTGTGGCTTTGCAGAGCTTTCTCTAAGCTCTAATACAATGCCTTTTCTCATTCTAGCCAACATTGTTATTCTCTCAGGTGACAAGACGGTACACACATTCCATGATCTGCTGTTTTTCCTGCCTTCCTGTTTCCTGTCTGGCAAACCCCTGGGTCAGAATACTTGGCCAGAATATGGCCAGAGCTATGCAGTGACAACTACATCCGGCAGCATAACAAAATGGCTTTACAGTGGCAAGAGCCCCAACTTAGAGTACCTCACATGTTAACGAGACTTGTTGTTGTTTTCTCTTCCCTTAGGGATCTAGGCGCCATACAAAGATAGCATTATTAGACTCCTCCATGTGCTGCCCTCATGCTGCACTAGCTGATAAGTGTCCTATGTCAGCAAAAACAGGTGGCTTAATACATACTGCAATGGTTCTATGTGGTAGGCTGCCTTGGAAAGACCATGCCCTTGAAAGGCAACTAAGAGAAGAATAAAAGAAAAGAAATTTCTGACCTAAGTTAAGCCTTTTTGTTCTTGCACCTATCTTCTTCCAAACAGAACTGCTACCATTATATGATGTATGTTAATCTTGGACAATGTTTAGACTCAGAGGTGGTCTAGATTTCTCTCTGACCTTTCTCTTAAGACCCCTCATGGGATGTGTGGATGTTTAGACCAATGATGGGGACTTCAGTCGTGGGACTCATTGTCAGGTTGGAGTTAAGGGCACAACCAAAAGATTATTCTGCTGATAAACAGAACCTAGAAAAGTGTTTTCTCTTACTTTAGCTCTCAGAATCTCTAGTGATCATGCTGTCTTGGAAATTCCAGAAACTGTAGCCCAAGAAGATAAACTTTTTCAGTTTGTAGCAACAAACTCAGTACTTTTAATATTACTGTAATAATGAGAGTCTCCCATTACTGAGCAGATTATTGGTCCATCCTGTCTAGTGTTGCTTTTCATAGTCCAAGCTGTGATTTTGATCATGGGGGATACCACAGACTAGAGTAAGGACCTTCTGTATGGATGGCATATGTTGCTACTGAGCATTGTCCCCTCCCCATAGCCTTTTCTCCTCTTTAATCACTTAGATGTATGGTGCAACTTTGTACTGCGTTTAACAGACATCTGCTGCAGTGCATATGGGGTAAAGCATTTGTCTGCAAACACCTGTTCTTTTTTCATATAATGCCGTCTTTTATCAAAGTCACATATCTTGCCTGTATCATTAATTCTAAATAGTAAAGTCAAGTTTGGCATCAGCAAGCTGTGCATTCATAATAAACCATCTAGTCTCATCTGCTTTTGTTTTTTGGCACCATTTACTGATGGTAAATGGTGCCAAAAACATCAAGCATAAAACCATCCTCAGTAGTCATCATATTGCATCGATCCGAAACTATTTACGCCTAACCATTGTGCTGCTTTAGATGGATGTAAACAGGGTGTACAGTATAAGGTTTCACTGTTCTGCTTAGCCAGTAAGCTGACTGAGTGAGATTGGATTGGTCAACTTCTCTGCCTATTTCACAGGATGGTGTGAGGATAAATTGCTACCTTGGAGGAAACATGGGGTGAAACTGTAACTCATATTAATAGTATTCAGTTCCTAGGCAGTTTGGCCAATATGAAGTTCTCATCCAGGGATTATTTAATTCTCACAGATATCAAGAGATGTATGCCTAATCTGATATTTCATATAAAAGGCATATCGTTCAAAAGCCCCCTATCCCATGTATCAGCCTAAATGCTTATGCTGGTTAAACATTTCAGGCAATCAGTTTTGTCAGTATAAAGATGCATTCAAATTTTTATTACTCCTTTCTTCCCAGAAATCCAGGGTGATGTACATTGCATGTTCTATTTTCCATTCTTCCAATGGTATAAACTGGTTCTAAGTTAGATAGTGTGAAGTTGAAAATACAAGAGTAGATAATACCTTTTAGACCACACACAACAAAATCATAAAATCTGCAAGCTTTTGTGGATCAAGACTTCTTTCTCAGGTGTGTACCAGTATGACAAACCTAAAGTCCAAAAGTTCATTGCAAGATAATTTTTTTCAGGAAAATTACTCTTAGATGCAAAGTCCAAAGGTCCTGGCAAGATCGATTTCACCAGGCACATCTTTCTCACCGTAAAGTTACAGAGTGAAATGGCAGAATACTGTATATTGTCAATTTCGATGCCATTTTAAGCTGTAGGTAGGGAAATATCTCTCTACAACAAAGAAACAGCTGATGAGTCCAATACATTTGCTGTTTTCCTGATAAGGCTCCTGTGCTTGTATCAGGAGCATAACTGAGAAGAATTTAGCAAGTGTAGTAATTTCTAAAATGAATGTATGGTTACTACCTTTTCAATGAGCAACTTTAGCAACAGCCTACTGTACAGACGTTAGCGGTGAACTTAGAATTCTATTAAAAGCTTTGCCTGCTGATTTCTACATATCAACCATACAGTATTGTGAAAGGCTCAAGAGCAAAAGCCCAATCAATTGTTGTTATTTGGCAAATCTAATTATATACATTTGTGAAGAAATATAGCTAGTTGTCTTATTTTGGTAAAGCAGTCTAGTGAAAATAGTGGAGGGGGGGGAAGCCAGGCAAACTTTTAAAATAATCAAAAAAGAAGACAACATACATCCTTCCTGAGAGATTACCACAAAAGTTAAAAGCTCCAAAATAGGATTTTTAAAATCTGTAGTTGTCAGGATGGTCTCATTATTAAGCAGACCGATGTGGCCACTTCTGATGCTGTGGGCTATCTTCCTGTGCTTTGTGGGGCTTTCACATGAAAACCTCTTCCCAAGCTCTGAGAATGGAAGATGCCATGTTAGAAACAAACATGAAATAAACTTCCCAGTTCCTACTAGATCAGAGCTTAGTCTTCATCTCTGTCAGAGTCTGAGAGGAAGTCTCATTTGCTAGAACAGGAATATTGAAGGTATCAGTAAGTCTATGCTACATCTGTATATTTGCAAGTAAGCCTCATGGTATTGAGTGGGTCTTATTCTCAACTAAGTTTACACTGGATTGTAGCTACAGCTGCAGGTCTTAGGGTTTTGGCTAAACTGGAGGAAAAACTAATTGTGTGCAACGGCTTTAATGCCTAGGCACATGCCTCCACCCTTCCTAGCTTAGTATGAAATTGTTTGAACATCTGTTGCATATAGATTTGTTTAGAACGTAGCACAGGACATGCCCACTGCCTCACCCTCTCACACACATGCACTGCATGCAAACAATTTTGCAATTGTTACACAAGGGCCCACCACACAACATGACAACAGCCTGCCCTCTGTTCTCAATTTTTTTGGCTGTAAAATCTTAGGTAATGGCATAGTACTAACCTAGGCACTCTAACTACAGTCACAGTTAATCGAAGGTTGCAGGCTGGTTGTTCCATTATGAAATAACCTGTTTCACTATTACTCTGGGTTTCACTCCTCTTTGAATTAGACTAAAACTATATAGGAAACTGCCCTCCCCCCCCAAAAATAGACTGCACCACTCATGTCCTTCCAGGGTTTTTTTTATTGTGCAGTCATCCTCTGTTTTTTGAATTTCACAGAGAGTCCAGCTGAAAAACTCTAATGTGTTTTTCCATTGCTGTTTCTATCTTTTTTCCAGCCAAAGAAAATCTTTTAATAGAAAAGGAGTGAACAGATTCAGAATGTCTTGTGAATGGTAATGCTAGGAGATATACATCTGGAAGCACACTAGATCAAGCAAAAGGGAAACCTGGAGCATTTCTATAGCAAAAGGACATTGCATTTTAAAAGTTAGTTTTGTTAACACAATGGATCTAACAGCTTGTCAAAACAGAAGGCTAAGACAGGAAGCCAATTTAAAAAAAAATCTACAAAAACACTGTTGTCTGATTAGAGGACTGATAAGCTTGGTTAAGAGAAATGTGGCCAATATGAAGCAATATAGTGTACAAATCAGTGTACGTGCTGCTACATGACATCCAAGATTGGCCTGACTGATTGTTCACACAAAGACAACAACTTGCCTTATCACTGTTTTGAACGGAACTGGAACAAATCCAGAAAGTCTACCAGCATGTCTGTGAACCTGCTTTCAGAGTTTCAGTGTTTTCTCAAGATTTCCTTCCTTCGAATAGCTCAGCAGTTAGGTCCCTTTGCCTTTGTCTGCCGTCTCATTTGGGACTGTGGGTGGAGACAGTAGAGTTGGAGAATACCCTTGTATGTCTTTCAACCCATGTTAGGTTTAGAGTATGAATATACCCTTCAGAGTGCCTGAATGTGAAAATATTAAAAATATCCATTATCATTTTTTATGCAATATAAACCAGACAGACATGGGAATTTTGCCACTGCAGTGGCGGGAACCTGATGTAACCCATTAAGACTTAGGTCTGATTAGTATAGGTGCGTTCATTACTTGATTTGTCATCATATTTACAATATGACAATAAGGGCTAGCAACCAAATGTTAAAGGAGCAATGCTGGCAAAAGGGAGCAACTTAGCTTGCCATTCTCCTTTGCCCCTGGTATCCTGGCTTCCTCTTGGGCCTTCAGCAGCAGTTTTATATAGAGGAATGTGCAAGTAGCACTTTCTATAGCATAATGGACATGACTGTTAAAATCTATGGACTTCTGCAGACCAACCAAGTACTGTATTAAAGCTCCATCTGTAGAAATAAGTGTGATCACACTACATTTTAATTTGTGGTTTGTGCTTACGTTGGTACAGAAAACTAATGCAATGTATTGTCTGTCAACTACATGACATGCAGCTAATAATTAGTAAGCCTTGTCATTTCTCATTGGCACGTGTTACTTTTTGTTCAGCTGGCAGTAGCTAGTAGGTTGTTGTTTTTTTGTGGGTTTTTTGGTGGCAATTACATTTTCATCTCTTTTTCTAGCATGAGTCATTACCTGCATCAGTCTAAAATGGTAATGAAGGGTCATTGTCATTGAGTCGTGTCCAACTCTTCATGACCCCATGGACCAGAGCACACCAGGCCCTCCTATCTTCCACTGCCTCACAGGGTTTGGTCAAATTCATGTTGGTAGCTTCGATGACACTGTCCAACCATCTTTTCTTCTGTCGTCCCCTCCTCCTCTTGCCTTCACACTTTCCCAACATCAAGGTCTTTTCCAAGGAGTCTTCTCTCCTTGGAATGGTGGGTAGTGATGTGAATATTGGATTTTGTTGGACTACAGGTCTCATAATTCTCCTTTCTGGAAGTATCATCTACCAGACTTTGTGGCCACTTGAATTGTGTTCAGCTGGAGAGAAGGCCCACCCAGTAGGCTTCATGCCTTAGATAAGCCTAGCTTCCTGTTTGAAAATAAAGCTTCCCCAATGGTTGCTGGGAAGATTCTTTTTCAAATGGAAATCAAGCCTATCCAAGGCATGAAGCTTGCCAGCTGGGCCTTTTCTCTAGGTAAACAAAATGTACATGTTTATAAAGCCTGGGTCTGGCAGGTAGGACTTACAGAAAGCAGAATTCTGGACTTGTAGTCCAAAACATCTGAAATGGTGATGGGTGTGTCTTATGGTAGCGTTGATTGGTGGTCTATCTTTTTTTTTAATGGCAATTATTTATTTATTTATTTATTTATTTTTGGACTTATATACCGCCCCATAGCGCTACAAGCACTCTCCGGGCGGTTTACAATTTAATTATACAGGCTATACATTGCCCCCCCAGCGAGCTGGGTACTCATTTTACCGACCTCGGAAGGATAGAAGGCTGAGTCAACCTTGAGCCGGCTAACTGGGATTTGAACCCCAGGTCATGAGCACAGTTTTAGCTGCAGTACAGCGTTTTAACCACTGCGCCATGAGGCTCTTTACAACTGACATAGTGCTGAATAGATATAACAACTTGTGAAACTGCACTGCTTATCTGATACCACTAAATTGAAAAGGATTGTCTTAAAACTATTTGAAGAAGAGATGAAAGGTGCTCACTTGAGGGGGATGTTCCTGGTACACCCTTCCGTTGCACAACAAGGTTTCAGTCTGCATGTATGTTTAAGCAACTGGGTGAGATTATCAAGCCCAAGGTAATCAATTTATTTACTGTTATTCTGCCTAGATGCTGGCTGTTTGTTCGAAGTAAAATTTTACTGTGCTAAGAAGCATCATCTCCTTCACATTCCCATCCCACCCCTATACTAGTTGGAGCATTAAGTTAAAGTCTGCTCTCTGTCATCTAGCTCTTGGTTATGATAACGAGGATTATGTGATAGTAGTGCAGGACAACTTTTGCCATCCTCATTCCATACATACATTATCTGTGTGCTTTATATGTTGCGGGGGGGGGGACTGCTTTAGAGTAACTACTTTACAAAGTGCTTACTTATGTAAATGTAATGACTTGTTGGAAAGATGCCCAGGAATGTTGAGGAAAACCATGTGGGACAACATAACCACTGACACCCAGAAGCCTTGTCTTTTTAGCAAAAAACCTCCAGGAAGAGTTAGTGAATCACACCCCACACTCTTTCTTGTTGTTTTAATAGATTTCTGAAAACAGAGAATAGAGAAAACTGAAATAGGAGTCAAGAGTAAACCATCGAGGTGCATGTAAGAAAGTAGTTGTCCTTTTATTTCATAACTTGATGGAATGTGGCATCAATACAAGATAAGGAAATGAGACAGGAAGCCAAGATTGAAGTAAAAAGCTTGGAGCAAAAGGTGAAAGGCTAAATGAAGGCAGTAAAGCCAGTAGATGTAACAAGAGAAAGGGTTCACAATTAGGGGATAATTTGTTGTTGTTGTTGTTTAGTTGTTAAGTCGTGTTGAACTCTTCGTGACCCCATGGACCAGAGCATGCCAGGCCCTCCTGTCTTCCACTGCCTCCGGGAGTTGGGTCAAATTCATGTTAGTAGCTTCAGTGACACTGTCCAACCATCTCATCCTCTGTCGTCCCCTTCTCCTCTTGCCTTCACTCTTTCCCAACATCAGGGTCTTTTCCAGGGAGATTTCTCTTCTCATGAGATGGCCAAGTATTGAAGCTTCAGATTCAGGATCTGTCCTTCCAGTGAGCACTCAGGGTTGATTTCCTTCAGAATGGATAGGTATGATCTTGCAGGCCAGGGGACTCTCAAGAGTCTCCTCCAGCACCACAATTCAAAAGCATCAATTCTTCTTTATGGTCCAGCTCTTACTTCCATACATCGATACTAGAAAAACCATAGCTTTGACTATGCGGACCTTTGTCAGTAAGGTGATGTCTTTGCTTTTTAAAATGCTGTCAAGGTTTGTCATTGCTTTCCTTCCAAGAAGCAGGCGTCTTTTAATTTTGTGGCTGCTGTCTCCATCTGCAGTGATCATGGAGCCCAAGAAAATAAAATCTGTCACTGCCTCCATATCTTCCCCTTCTATTTCTCAGGAGGTGATGGGACCAGTGGCCATGATCTTAGTTTTTTTGATGTTGAGCTTCAGACCATTTTTTGCACTGTCCTCTTTCACCCTCATTACAAGGTTCCTTAATTCCTCCTCACTTTCTGCCATCAGAGTGGTATCATCTGCATATCTGAGGTTGTTGATATTTCTCCCGGCAATCTTAATTCTGGTTTGCGATTCCTCCAGTCCAGCCTTTCGCATGATGCTTTCTGCATAGAAGTTGAATAAGCAGGGAGACAATATACAACCTTGTCGTACTGCTTTCCCAATTTTGAACCAATCAGTTGTCCCAAATTTGTTAGGAAATGCTTAATACAAGATAATATAACCCACATTTAGATTTCTCAGGAGGTGGATAAGGTGGTCAGGCACTCCCATTTCTTTAAGAACTTGTTATAGTTTGCTGTGGACCACAGAGTCAAAGGCTTTTGTGTAGTCAATGAAGCAGAAGTAGATGCATTAGTTTTCTGTACCAACACAAACACAAACCATCCAAAGTTCTTCAGGCACTCTGTCCACCAAATCTAGTTCCTTAAATCTGTTCTTCACTTCCGCTGTGTATTCATATGGGATTTGGTTTAGATTATACCTGACTAGCCCAGTGGTTTTCCCCACTTTCTTCAGTTTAAGCTTGAGTTTTGCTATGAGAAGCTGATGATCAAAGCCACAATCAGCTCCAGGTCTTGTTTTTGCTGACTGTATAGAGCCTCTCCATCTTTGGCTGCAGAGAACATAATCAACCTGATTTCAGTATTGCCCATCTGGTGATGTCCATGTGTAGAGTCACCTTTTGTGTTGTTGGAAAAGAGTGTTTGTGATGGGCTGTTTGTTTGCTTGACAACACTCTATTAGCCTTTGCCCTGCTTCGTTTTGAACTCCAAGGCCAAATTTACCTGTTGTTCCTTTTTTCTCTTGACTCCCCACTTTAGCATTTCAGTCCCCTAGAATGAGAAGAACATCTTTCTTTGGTGTCAGTTCTAGCAGGTGTTATAAGTCTTCATAGAATTGGCCAATTTCAGCCTCTTCAGCATTGGTGGTTGGTGCATAAACTTGGATGACTGTGATGTTGAAAGGTCTGCCTTGGATTCGTATTGAAATCGTTCTATCATTTTTGAGATTGTATCCCAAAACAGCTTTTCCCACTCTTTTTTTGACTATGAAGGCTAGTCTGTTTCTTCTATGGGATTCTTACCCACCGTAATAGGTATGATATTCGTCTGAATTGAATTTGCCCATTCCCGTCCATTTTAGTTCACTGACGCCAGGATGTCAATGTTTATTCTTGCCATCTCCTGTTTGACTACATCCAGCTTACCAAGGTTTATAAATCTTACATTCCAGGTTCCTGTCCAGTGTTTTTCTTTGCAACATGGGACTTTCCTTTCACTTCCACACATGTCCGCAGCTTAGCATCCTTTTGGCTTTGGCCCAACCACTTCATTAGCTCTGGAGCTACTTGTACTTGTCCTCCGCTCTTCCTCAGTAGCATGTTGGACGCCTTCCGACCTGAGGGGCTCATCTTCCAGCATCATATCTTTTAGCCTTTTGTTTCTGTCTATGGAATTTTCTTAGCAAAGATACTGCAGTGGCTTGCCAGTTTCTGCTCCAGGTGGATCATGTTTAGTCAGAACTCTCCAGTATGACCTGTCCGCCTTGGGTGTCCTTGCAGGGCATATCCCATAGCTTCTCTGAATTACTCAAGCCCCTTCACCACGACAAGGCAGCAATCCATGAAAGGGAAGGGAATAATACTAACACCCAAACTGTGTTAGTACATCAAAGCTATACAGGCTCATCTGACTCGTTTACTTTTACCGTGCAAGCATCTGGCTTTATGTATGGAAAAGTTACATTTAAAATTGGGAGGAGAAGAACAGAGAGAAACCAAATGAAATGATAGGATAGATTTTTGAAAGATGGCATTGCATACTTGTGGAAAAGTGTGTAAAGGCAGGCTGAGAAGAATTTATAGTTCACATTGTAGTAAGTGCCTTGAGATGAAATTTTATGAGGTTAGTGGGCCATGAGTCATAATGGCAATATATTGCCTTTGTATCCGATGCAGAATACTTTAATGGTATCAGTTGCTAGGCAGCACAAGAGGGAGGGTGCTACTACACTGATATCCCACATGTGAGCTTACCAGAGGGATCTAGTTGACTAGAGGGGTCGGCAAGTTAGGCTTTTGTTGTGATCTAATTGGGGCATTATGATTTTATAAAACATTTGATTGTCTTCTAACATGTTTTGAAGAGGTGTTACATCTCCTCCAGCACTACAGTAGTTATAGTTAAAAGAAAAAAGAAAAAAAAGATGTTGAATCAACTGTACCTGCAACAGAAGCATTAAGTATATTTTATGACAACCTTTTTTTGGTAAAACTATGTCACAAAAAAATTGTAGTTAATATTCATTTGTGCATCAGGGCATGCACTGGGTGGGTGGGAACAAGGTATAAAAGGAGCATACGTAAAGTGCGAAGGAAAAGGTGGTGATATTGGCAGAGAGGCTGGCTGGGCTGCTCAGTGGTTTAGGTTATCTGGCTGTGGAGCCAGAAGTCTGAATGAGGAAAAACATACAATTTCTGATAACCAATTTGTAGTTCTCCAAATTAACTTATCAGCAGGCTCCAAGAAACAGTTGTTTCTAAGTCCAAAAGAAAGGCAGCGAAAGAAATTCAACAGTAGTAAAGGAAAAACAAGGTTCCATTTGGAATTCCAGATATTGGGTGGGTGGGGTTAGAGAGATTTACTACAAATTTCAATGCCCACCTTTAATATATTCAGGTTAAGTGGGGGAAGGGAGAATATGATTAAGAGCACAAGTAACAAGGGCTCTTCCGAAGTAAATCCCTGCCATCTTGTCTTAATGAAATACAATACTGCCACCCACAAAATATACAGAAAGTGAAACTGAAAACACTGTAGTGTAGAACAAGCACTTAGTAAAAGACAACTGACGGAGCTACTCAGTCTTTTGCCCAGCTCACACTGTTGCCATTCCTTCTGTTTCAGTACGGCTGGAGCACAGAGGTCAGAAGTCATGAGGCTGGGTTAGTAAGGATGCGATCTGACAGGTTGATTGTTCTGCATTGATTCACACTGTACTACATGGTCATAGATCATATGATTGTATGATAAATACTGAATAGTTCAGTGGTTTAGGTTTCTGGCTGAGAAGCCAGAGACTGGGTGTTTAATTCTGCACTGTGCTGCCTTGAGAGGGGCTGGACTTGATGATCCATAGGGTCCTTTCTAGTTCTAAGATGATGATGATGATGATTTCACACGCTCATGTTTCTTTTAGTCCAGGATGCTGTGTTTCAATTATCCACAACAGTGGGTGATATTAACATTTATCCTCTAGCTTCCACCCATCTTAATCTTATTTGTCATTCTCTGCCAATATCATCACCTTTTCCTCTACCCTTTATATGTGCCAGGTAGGTGGGGCTCATCAGCCTTGGAAGGCAGCCCATCTAGGAGAATGAAAACTCCGATTTCAAACCTCCACTGCCTTGTGGCTATATCCACTGATGGAAAAGGCTTCAGGAGTTAACCTCAAGGCAAAATCTGGAACCGGAGTCCCTGGGGCAGTTTGTGTCATTCTGGCAACTCCTGTGACGTTGCTGGAACCAGTTGTATTGGCTTTTGCCTTTCCATTGGACTATTTCAACGACGTGGAGAGGGAGGATTTGCTGCTTGGGTGACAGCCTATCCTTCATATTATTTTACCCAGGCTTCGTGCTCTGAAGAGGACACTCCAGCTTCACATACAGCATCAAAGTCCTCCATACAGAGTACATTACCATAGTCTCTCGAGACTGAAGGATGCCTAACATTAACATATACTCCTTTTATACAACATACATGGCCGTTGCACAAGTTCATTTCATCGAGACCACATTTATTTCATGGTGCTCCAGTGTACAGCATCAACATTCCATTCCCTAACTCCTGAGTCTGAGTTACTAGTCCATTTGTCCTTCCAGTGAGGAGCCTGGAACTGGTTCATGACATTCCCTGCCCTGGCAGAGTCCCTGTTGTCTTGTGTGGCTAGGTGTTAAAGTAGGATCAATCTGCACATTTCACTCAGGAGCCTTTGGTCTCCAAAGCCAAGAATTCATCCCTCAGTTCACATACTGAGCCTCGTGGCGCAGTGGTTAAAATGCTGTACTGCAGCTAAAAACTGTGCTCACGACCTGGGGTTCAAATCCCAGGTAGCCGGCTCAAGGTTGACTCAGCCTTCCATCCTTCCAAGGTCGGTAAAATGAGTACCCAGCTTGCTGGGGGGGCAATGTGTAGCCTGTATAATTAAAAATTGTAAACCGCCCGGAGAGTGCTTGTAGCACTATGGGGCGGCATATAAGTCCAATAAATAATAAAAAAAAAATAGTATTTTTACTTGCCATTTTTGCCTCTAATGTCACTTCTGATTCATGGTATTCTATGATGTGCATGCCCCTGGCCAGCATGAAGTGGGGTAGGTCAGTGTGGATGCAGTAGGTTTCCTAACCCAATGCCTACTAAGACATGTTCAAGTCCACCTCCTCCTTTTCTTCAATGTCCTCTGAGTTCTCCTTTTCCCCTTGCTCCCCACTTTGCCTGCTGCTGCTCCTTTTACACCCCTAGCTGCCTCCATTGCTTCTCCTGATTTCTACAGGTGATCCTCAAGTCAGCCCCCCTCAGCTGACTCTCATTACCAGTAGAAGACTCATCTCTCATTGGTCAAATATCAAGATGCCAATGCTTGGGCCACCAGAGCACTTCCTGTTGCTGCATGGGAGGTGTAGGATTCCACCACAATGTGGCTCATGCTTCCATTATATATATGGCTTCACTCAATGTCTTTTACAAAACAAACTCACATACACAGGATGAATGGCTGAAGTGAGATAGCACTATATCAGTACAGTGCAAAATTCTAAAGCTATGAAATTAGTAATTATATTATCAAATAACTTCAGTTTTGAGATACATGGTTTTCCCAATTTTTTGTCATACATGTATTTAATGCTTCCATTGTACATGGCTCTTAAGTCAAAGTCTTTAAAAAACCTCAGCTAAAACTTAAAACAATTAACATTTTCTATCACTGTAGCACAAATGTTGTTTGAACTGTCAGCTGGTGTAGCACTAGCATCCTTGTAGATTCCTTCATAAACTGTAAAAGAAAGTTGTTTTAGTGGCAGTGCAAACTAGTGGCAATCCATACCCACATCTCACTATACATAACATTTCTTGAACAATGTCCTCAAAATGCACACAGTAATATTGCAAAAGAACAGGAAAAATACGTTCACACAATACAAATCTAAACTGAAAAAAGCAAGGAGACACAATAGCAGCAACAGAAAACTCCTGATGATTTTTCCTTTCTTATATCTTTCTTTGATATCTATCTTAGTCTAGGTGCAATGTTTTAAAATTATATTGTTTCTTTTATTGTAAGCCGCCTAGAGTGGGCTAATGTGTCCAGATAGGCGGGATAGAAATAAAATAAATAAATAAATAAATAAATAACAACAATGAGCAATGGAGGCTGAACAAAATGTTTCACACAAAAAGTAAATATCTACTCCAGAGTAGCAAGCATGTCATCGGATGAGAATCTATCCAAATAATCAATGAAGGATATAAGACAAATAGCAAGACAAACATCTGTCTGTTTGTACCGTAAATTACATAGCCTTGTATCTGTGACTATTTACATCTGTTTCAGTACATATCTCTTTAGAGACTGAAAAGCCTAGAATACAACTACAGCATTATTGGATGTTAATAGCTATTTTGCGCTTTGCAAGTCATTGTTATTGTGATGTGCCATCAAGTCAGAAGCAACTTATAGTGACCCTGATAGTTTTTTCAAGGTAAGTGGGATATTTAAGGAGTGGTTTTACCAGCTCCACATTCCCAGTGAATTTCCATGGTTGAATGGAAATTTTAACTCAGGGCTCCTGAGTCCTAGTCCATCACTCTATCCACTATACCACACTGGGTATCTTTGTAAACTCTTAGGAAATAATTATATGAATTGACATGGATGCATATGGTGCTTATCTGTGTTACAGTACTTTGTCATACAACCTTCCAGGATCTATTAAATTATGACAGAATTGCTCTGTTTTGGGTCACAATATAGTCAGGGGGGGTGGGGATAATAATAAAGTGCAGTCTCAAATCTAGGCCAGCAGATTTACCTACAAAAGGAGCTTTAATCTCTAAGGACAATATTTTAAATTAGCTCTCATTTTAAATGAGCTGTGAAATGAAATACCTATTCAAAATAAATTGTCTAAATAATTGCTGTTGAAGACACTGATAAAAGGTTTGTGGCTGGAAATAATTCCTCATAATTTTTAGGAATAATTTCTATTATCTCAATTCAAAAAATAAAGGGCTGTCTGAATTCAGAAAAGCAGCAGAACTGTGTTCCACAACACTTTAATTAGCCAGCAAATAGCTTTTTCTTGACTAGGGACTGCTAACAACAGCATTTGTTTGTGGATAAGTCTGTTATGTGTGCTCCTAATTAGAGCTTTAATCGAATGGTCATTAATTGTCATGTAAAGTTTATCTGAATAGTTGCATATTATTTGTACCCACCACATTCAGTAATGTAAACTAGTTTTCACATCAGAATCCAAGCAAATAACTAGCCCTTGGCATTATGAGGGCTTCTACTTCATCAGCAAGACCTTGCTTTGAAGATTATCGTTTTACAAAATGCTGGCGCTGTTAGTAAACAGAGGCAGTGAGATAATATATGTTTCTATATTAATTAGGTCACATTGCACTTCTAATACAGTCCATGTTAAATAACTAGCAACATCGGCACAGTAATCTCATGTTTAAGAGTGACTGCTATGTGGGGATTGAATGTGGAGGAGGATCAGTTCACAGATTCCAAAGAGGGGAAGCCTAGGTTTCTACATGCAGTGGGGCTTTAGTCAATCATAACTACCTGACAATATGTGCTGAGAGTATTATTTTTTAACTTTTTGAGGTACCTTTCTACAGATGTGCCAAAGAAAAACAAGAAAAAAAGAGGTTACAGTCCAGTGAATCACTAGGGCAGGTTTCCAAGTAAATGTAGTAAGACTCAGATGTACAGTATACCACAGAAATGAGTACACTTCCTCGCAGTTCATAAATATTTTAGAGTATCTTTTCATGTGACAACACTGGAGAAATGACACTTGGCTACAATGTAAAGCAGAGAGTATAAAGCTTGTATTTAAGCAGTCCAGTCAGGAACACCTAACCTGTCGCTAGCTCATTTTGCACTGTTTAAGAAGTCTAATCTCCCGCCTCCAACATTAAAATTAACTGAATCAGCAGGATACCCACTATGGTGTAGTGCAGGGGTACCCAATCCCTGTTCTGCAGCCCAGTGCTGTTCCACGTACTTGGCCGGACCACGCCACGGACAGATTCCCCCCCCCACGTGCACTCCCTCTGCATGCCCACCTGCACAGCACCTTTGCGCATGCATGCAAGTGTGTGCCTGCTGTGCAAGTGCCCTTTGTGCATGCACACAAGTGTGTGCATGTCCTGCACAGGGGCCCCCTGCCCCCCATACCCCGCAACCAGTCCACGGTGTCAAAAAGGTTGGGGACCACTGGTGTAGTGGATAGAGTGATGGACTAAGAATCAGGAGGCCTGGGTTTGAATTCTCACTTGGCCATAGAAGCTCACTGGGGAAATGGAAATGGTACAACCACTCCTTAAATATCTTACTTACCTTGAAAGCCCTTTTAGGGTCGTATAAGTCAAGTTCTACTTGACGGCACATAATACACATGTGATGACTAAGAACTTCTAGATCTATAAATAATGACAGGATTCATACCCCCCTTATAATTCTTTTCCTCATCTGTCAGAATGATTGTTGAGGGAGTGTGCGTCTGTGACTTTATCTTGTCTCTCGCAGAGTAAAGCGCAGATAAATGCACACAACAGCTTCTTCTTTTCAGCAGTGTATTTACAAAATATATACAGGATATACATACATACAGCACTTCAGTAGCTCAGTATTCAAACCAGCAGCATGACATGCAGACATCAATATACAGGAGAAGAGAAAGACTGTACAGGGTTCATTTCTTAAATACAATTCTGGCATCAGTCTGGTCCAATCCCGTCTAAGGTGACTTCATGCACACAGGTGTGGCAATCTTCATATTGCAGTGAATTGCATCAGCCAGGGATGAAGGAATGACGTCATCTTAATCTTGTTCTGCACACACACATATTATGTTCAGGCTATATAAAAATTATATACCTTAACACTCCTCCTAATTTTTAAATTGCCTGAACCCATTACACATTCCCAATGCATCTATACATATTTCATGCTTTTGAGCACACAACGGTTTAGTAAATATGTCTGCAATATTTTCTTCAGTCTTGCAATATTCTAATTCAATTAGTTTTCCTTTTACAGCTTCCCTTACGTTATGATATTTTATATCAACATGTTTGCTCCTGTTTTTACTCTATCGGTTTTGGCCATTTGTATACAAGTGGTATTATCTTCCATTACTTTTATTGCATTATCTGTTTTACACTTTAAGTCTTTTTCTGTGTAAAACCTTGTGCAACCAATCTCGCTTTATATCTGTAGTTTCCATCATTTTGCAATTTTCTTTTGAACACCCACTTACTACCTATTACCTTATGCTCTGCTGGTAGTTTGGTTTCAGTGAACACGTGATGTTCCTTCATGGAATTCATCTCCTCCTCCATGGCCTCTAACCACTTATTCTTCTCATAATCAGGAAGCTTCAAAACATCTTTATAGTTTCTGGGCTCAATATAAACATTACACACTATAATACCCACTCCAAATCTACTGGGTGGCACACCTTTATTTGCTCTCTGGGACCTCCTGGGACCATGTGAATTTGTGTGTGTTTCTGTCTGACTACTTGTGTGTGCTTCCCCCTCTTCGTGTCCTTCCTCATCACTACCTTCTTTTTCTTCTTCTTCTTCTTCTTCATCATCTGTAGTAGCTCCTCCTTCTTCATCATCAGCACAGGACTTCACGCCTTGCTTATGTGTTCCTGTCTGTCTTAATTGACCTTTTCTTTCGTGTAGAGGGATGTATAACTGTGAGTTTGCATGTACTTGGTCCCAGTTTTCCCCTTCATTAAAACTGGCTGACCTAGAGATTATCACATTTCTATCCCCATCAAAAAACCGGTATGCCTTTGAATTGGGTTCATACCCTACAAATGTCATTTTTCTTGTTTTATTTTTACCTTTTCTTCTGAGTTGTTTCGGGATATGCACCCAAGCCGTGCATCCAAACACCCTCAAATATTTTAAACATGGTTTCTTACCGTATAACATGAAATATGGTGTGTCATCTATCGAGGAAGAATAAATTCTGTTAACCAAAAAGTTAGAGGTTAGTATCGCTTCACTCCACAGACCGTGACGCAACCCAGAGTCTGCCAACAATGCATTTTTCATCTCTTGTAACACTCTGTTGCGTCTCTCAGCAACACCATTCTGAAATGGGCTATATGGGCTCGTTTTTCTATGTCTAATTCCCAGACTTTCTAACCATTTTTGAAACCTAGTGTTTGTAAACTCTGTACCTCGATCCGTTTGCAACTGCGCCACCTTGTGGCCAAATCTCCTCTCTACTGAAAATAACCATTTTTTAAATGTTTCAAACACTTCTGTTTTAGATTTTAGTGTATAACAATAAGAAAACCTTGTAAAATCATCCACTAGAACCATTGCATATTTCGCTCCTCCTAATGATGGAGGAAATGGTCCCATTAAATCTGCATGAACTAATTCAAATGGCCTGGTTGTGACTCTGTCACTTTTCCTCCCTTTGGGGGCCACATTTGTCTTGCTACTTTTACAGACATTACAGTCCAAGTAATTTTTGCATTCCTTTATGTTTATATCCCTGGCAAAATGTTCCATTTTCTGTAATGATCTAAAATTTACATGACCCAGCCTCCTATGCAGTAAATGTATACAGTTATCATGTTGTGGTTTGTTTGTATGTATCACATGTGCACTTTCATGTGTCTGGCTCTTTAACATGTACAAATTATTTTCTTGCTTCACTTTTGCAACTATTTTACCATTTTTCTTAATTATACACTCCTGTTTCTCAAAAGTGACAGTGAACCCTTGCTCAGCCAACGCTGATACACTTATTATATTAAATGACAATTCAGGAGCGTAAAATACCCCACTTATCTCAGTATTCAACGAAGGAATGTAAACAGTTCCTTGTCCTTCGACGGCCGTCTCTTGTGAATTCGCCATCATCACACTTCTGAGGCTGGTTTCATCTAAAAGACAAAACAAATCTCTATTATTAGTCAAATGCCCTACAGCCCCCGAGTCAATAAGCCACTCCATTGTGTGGCTGCCGGGAACCTTGTCCCTCGTTCCTCTGGTAACCAAGGAGACCGGCCTCATGTCGTTTCTTTGTTGAAACCGTTTGGAGACCTTCCTTTTGCCGTCTCTGTTGCTTGGAGGACTTCCGCTTTTGTCACAGTTCCGTTGCAGGTGATTGGTGGATCCGCAGAGGAAACAGGCTTTCGTCATCATCACTCTTCCTCTTTGTTCTCCGTCCGCCCGCCTCCTGGGCACGCTGCCATCAGCGTATCTCTGTCTCTCGTGGTCAGCACACACGTGGCTTGCCTTTTTGTTCAGCATTCTCTGTTTTAAATGCTGTTCCTCCTGCAGAATTCTGTTTGTCACATATTCTTCTGAAAGCTCTGTTTCCGGCATGCTTTCCAAACTTGTTACTAGCATGGAGTAATCGTCATTCAGAGAACTTAGCAAAATATACACGCGCTGTTCCTGAGGGAAGACAACATTCATTAATTGCAGTTGATTAAACATGTCCTTCATATTTTTTAAGTGTTCCGAAGCACACTCATCCAGTTTCATCCTGCATTGGAACAACCTCCTGGTAAGAGAAATCTTTGTGCCTGTCGTCTCCCTCTGATAAATGCCTTTTAGTTTATCCCAAACTGCTCTTGCTGTTGTCAGTCCTTGAATGTGGGTCAGAAGCGAATCTTCAATGGCCAAAATGATCGTGGCTAGAGCTCTCTCATGCTCTGCCTCTTCCTCCTCACTGGGCTGCGCTGGGGGGGCTCTAACGTAGCGCCACAGAGACTCCTTTCTCAACAACATCTCCGCTTTAACTGCCCACGTTCTATAATTATTTTCATTCAGTCTATTTATGGCCAGGCCACCTATATTTCCTCCCGTGCTGTATGCCATCCTTGCAGCTCTCTGTATCCTTCCCTTCCCCGGGTTTACAGACGAACTGGTTTCACTATCACTGCTGCTTAGGCTCTCCTCCTCTTTCATTTACTCATTTACTCACGTTTGCAGCGCAGCGGAACGTTTCTGGGCGCATAACCTCTGTTGAGGGAGTGTGCGTCTGTGACTTTATCTTGTCTCTCGCAGAGTAAAGCGCAGATAAATGCACACAACAGCTTCTTCTTTTCAGCAGTGTATTTACAAAATATATACAGGATATACATACATACAGCACTTCAGTAGCTCAGTATTCAAACCAGCAGCATGACATGCAGACATCAATATACAGGAGAAGAGAAAGACTGTACAGGGTTCATTTCTTAAATACAATTCTGGCATCAGTCTGGTCCAATCCCGTCTAAGGTGACTTCATGCACACAGGTGTGGCAATCTTCATATTGCAGTGAATTCCATCAGCCAGGGATGAAGGAATGACGTCATCTTAATCTTGTTCTGCACACACACATATTATGTTCAGGCTATATAAAAATTATATACCTTAACAATGATGCACTTTTTTACAGGTGCTCTTGCACAAAACACAGTAATATGAAATCAGTTCACTGCATCTAGTCAACCAAGGAAGTTTTAACCACATACAACATAACACATGGGTGGCTTACAAGTTAATTATGCAGGCTAGACATTGCCCCCTCCCCACTCCCAGAGCTGGGTACTCATTTTACCGACCTCGGAAGGATAGAAGGCTGAGTCAACCTTGAGCCAGCTACCTGGGATTGAACCCCAAGTCATGAGCACAGTTTTGGCTGCAGTACAGCGGTTTAACCACTGCGCCAAGAGGCTCATCTCATGTTGTTTGTTTACAACAAACAAGCCATTAAAGCATTAAAACAACACAATACATAAATAGTTGCTGATGCTTCAATTCTCTGGTCCTAGCTGTGAATCCTAAATATAATAAATATATCACAACTGAAACATAACAACTAATCAATGTTGCACACTGTACAAACCTACACTAATAACACATTAGTAGTTTCTTCTTTGGCATATTCATAAATAGAATAATGAGACTATCCACTTGTCTCAAGCACAAAATATCTTTTCATTTGGTTGTTGTGGCCTTTTTTGGGCTCTTTGGCCGTGTTCTGAAGGTTGTTCTTCCTAATGTTTCGCCAGTCTCTGTGGCCGTCATCTTCAGAGGACAGGAGTAGGAACTCTGCTGGACCAGAGCACAGAGTGCTACTCCTGTCCTCTGAAGATGCCTGGCCACAGAGACTGGCGAAACGTCAGGAAGAACAACCTTCAGAACATGGCCAAAGAGCCCGAAAAACTCACAACAACCATTAGATTCCAGCTGTGAAAGTCTTCGCAAATACATCTTTCCATTTGCTCAGGTTTTAATTTGCAAAACCAAGAACAATACATTAACTCACAGATGTTAAATCAGTGGCCCCATTCCTGCAGACTTACAGAAGGAGGAATGTTTATATAGCAGATAAGAAAATGGCATGGGCACAGCACTGCAGAATTTTTTTCATTGGCCTCATTTCCTCCAAGCATAATCTCTTAGCACCTATCCAGCTCAAAAGGAACACAAGGGGATTGGGGAGTAGAGAGACCAGAGGCTAGTCTGTCCTTTTGACTTTCTGACCCCTGCCTCTTCTAGCATCTATTGTTAGACCAATATTCTCAAGATCCACCCATCAGTTAAACTTATTTCCTTTCCTAACTCTGTAAGGAGCAGACATGCTGTTGGCCTTCTTCCTTCCAGGATACATGCCTGTCTCGTGAAGATTATGGTTTAGGCTTAGTTTCATCTCTTTCACTTTTGAACATTATTGAAACTCATAATATTAGGATGTGCATAAATGCATAAATCAGTGTACAAAGCCACTAGTAAGTACAGATGTGGGACAATTAGCAGGGACAAATAATGAGAAGAATGAGTAGTGTGAGCTATGTCTAACTATCTTGTCTTTTTATTAGAATATTTTAAGACAGTTATAGACAATGTGTAGGCCTCCAGATGTTGAACTAGAGGTCCTGTCATATTTCACCATTGACTACACTGGCTAGAACTGATCTTATACTGCAGCCCACCAGCATCTAGAAGCTGTGTATTGCACACTGCTGGAAATAGAGAAATGAAGACTGCTTTGCTGGTGGCTCGTCCTGGAGAAGAATATCTTGACATCCAGGATAAAATTTACAGAAGCTCTAGGCTTGTGTGTATTTTTCTGTCATTTTGTTGAATGAATATGTTAGGAACCTGGTTTGTTATATTTTATTCATACATATTTATACCATGGTCATGATTAAAATGTATTAGAAAATAAGTACATGCTTACATTGAAGGCATCAATTAGATTGCTAACATTTTCAGAATGTTTACATTTATATAAACAAGCTTTTTGATTAATGCGAAGCTTTAGTTCAGATTAATTTTCATTTCTTAGGATAAACAACATTTGATTAATGTGTATTTGAAATTAGATTCTGGAGGAATGTGGCTTTATTTGGAATTATCTGACCTCATATATCTATTATGGATTTATTGCCTAGGGCAATGCTTAATTCCACTAACTGCAATGGTCTCTGATTTTTTGGACAATTACTTTGCTGTGTCCTTCATTGCACTGATTGTCTAGCATCATATTATTTCATTGATTGAACAGAGCAGACTTGAATTACTAAACTCAAAAGGCTGTGAACCAGAAGAACTGTGAATGGAAACCAGAAATATTATCAAGGAAAAATGCAAAAAGACTGCTCCTTTAGTCAAAATAGAGAGAAACACTGAACTGGATGACTGATAAAATGCTTTAAATTGTTAATGACAGGCAAGAAACAAAGGTAAAGAGTGTCAGAAATAGGGTCAGTATCTAAATACAACTTTTTAATGACTGTCACATAGTGGCAAAGAGAACTGTTATAATGATCAGTGCCAAGAAAGAAGAGAAAAAGGAGGAAAAAAGAGATATTTTCCATAAAATCTAATAAACCTACATTGGAAATGTTGAAAGATGAATAGGGGTATATATTTCCTGACTAGAATAAAATAAAAATAAGGTATAAACAGTATAAAAAGTTATACAGAAGAGATTAAAGGTTAACACATTTCTATGAAATATCTTATGATGAAGAATTTCCAGGTTTAGAAAGTTAAGTGAAATCTGCTTGTAAATCACTTGGAAGAAATAAATCACCAGGAGGTTCTATACAGGTACTTGACTACCTCTGCCCTCTTTTTGTGCCTTGAGTCTCTTTCTCAGTCCTCGTGTGCCAGCCCAGGAGTGGTTTACCCTCCCACAGCCATGCTGGGCCCAAGTCCTGATAGGCTTTCCTGGTCCACCTTAGCACAGAGTACTCAGGGATACATAGCAGATATTGGTCTTCAGTCCTCTTGGTAATGGAGACATCAGGTGTGGCACATGACACTGCTGTCTCTTCTGGGTTACTTCTTTGCTTGCTCTAGCTTGGTGAGGATATGATCTGGTACTGTCCATGGTGGGTGATATCATGGGAGATTGATGAAGGCAGAGACCATTACCTTCTGGGGCTCTGATTGGTCCACTTGCCTCCTTGTTTCATCATCATCATCTGTCTCGCCACTCTCTCCCTTTCCCCTTTTACAGGTTACATCCTCTTCTTTGGGTACCTCCTCCTCAGCTATGTCCACATGCCCCTCACAAGTTGCCCCTGACACCCTTATGTGCTTTCCATGTACAGTGGGAAACTCCTCTCTTTTTGAGCCCAGCACCCCTTTGGGTGACTGGGCTCAATCTTCTTTTGGCTGCAGTGTGGCTCAGTCAGGCCTTCCCTCCTTGACGGGCCATACTGGGTGCCAATGGGCTCCCTGGTTTATGTGGTAGGAGGTGTGGTGGGCTCAACTTCGGCAGTTCTGCCAACCCTATCACAATTAAGAAGGCAAAAAGAATAATTACACAACTTTATGTCAACAATGAAGAAATTCAAATAAACACTTTCTACACCTTGATTCAATCATCAATCCAAATGGAGATTACAGTCAATAAATCAGAAGACTGAGACTCAGAGGAAAACCTATGAAGGAAGTAGAAAAGTTCCTAAAGTGCAAGGATGTGCTACTGGACACCAAGGCCAAGGTGATCTATACTATGATATTTCTGAGTACAAGAAATGTAGAAGGTGGACAGTGAAGAAAGGAAACAGGGAAAAAATGATTTGTCTGAAATGTGGTGTCGGAGGAGAACTTGACAGATACAGTGGACCACCAGAAAGAAAAATGGTCCCCATGCTTGGGTAAGCCAGATGTTCATAGATTGCAACTACCAGAAACCCTGGCCAGAACAGCTAGTGGTGAAGACTTCTGGGAGTTGAAGTCCAAGGTTACTCAAGCTTGGGAACCACT
Source organism: Pogona vitticeps (assembly GCF_051106095.1). Lineage (NCBI taxonomy): Eukaryota > Metazoa > Chordata > Lepidosauria > Squamata > Agamidae > Pogona > Pogona vitticeps. The sequence continues at coordinate 74,377,850 of NC_135787.1, forward strand.
GCACTAGATCATGTCAAGCCTGTATTATTCACGGAAGCAAAAATGACTAAACTCCTTTGGGCACATAAGACAAAATCCACTGGGGAAAAAAAATACTATAATGATGAGAAAAGTTAAAAGGAAAAGAGAAAGACCACATAAGAGATTTTTTTGACTTAATAAAAGAAGATAACCTTGAGTTCACAAGTGCTGAGTAGGAATGTTAAAGATAGGACCTTCTGAAAATTACTATTTCATAGGAATGCCAATGTTTAATGCTTCTTAATTTTGAATTTTATTTGTTGATCAATTTAGCCTACTGTAGTTGATTTCTGATTTTTTGTTCTGTTGGTTATTTTATTTTGTGGTGTCATATCAATTTGATTTGTGGTGTTTTATGAACATCTCCATTTCTCTAAATTGTCTTTAACTCATCCACTACTTCATCATAATCTGTTCACAAGACTTCCTCTCATCCAGCACTATTCCCTGGTGCTGGTTTTTTCCATTCAGCTAGATGGGCAGTTCTAGCTCTCCATAGACCTAGTCTGGCCACCTCTGGTTGAACTGTTAGTGCAGCAGTGTTTAAGCAGCTTTCTCAATTTCAATATACTCTTTGGACGTTGGTGCCAATAGACAGGATAAGCTTCATTCCTGTGCTACCTTACTTCTTTTTTTGCTATAACCTCCTGTCATACTTTGTGTGGGGAAGTACCCACCAGATAGTATACCTTTTCTACAGTGGTTGGTTTCATACTCTCAGTAATAAGTCTATGTGTCCCATTTAGTGCTCTATCTACATGTTTAGCGTGTGTAGATGTGTATTATACTGGACAAGCATATTCAACAGAAAAACACAGGGTAATTGTCAATGTCAATTTTCAGATTTTAATTGCAGAGACACGTAGGATAGAGGGTCACTGCTTTATATCTTGGAAGGCCCTGGTCAATTATGGTTTCCCATTTAGAATGGAACGTCTCTCAAATATGTGCTGTCTTGTTCTTTTTTAAACATTACCAGCATGCATACACTAGAGCAGAGACTCAGTTCATGCTTGGGGAAAAATATCACAAGTCTGCCATCTAGAGTACAAAACATGGCGGTAATAAAAATATATCAAACATTTGCCATTATCATCCAACTGTATTTTGTGGTCTTAAAAGGAATAGGGATGTATTAAATTCCTAAATTTGCATAGTTCAATATAAACTGATATAAATAAGAAAACTGGTATATTTCAATGGATTCTAGCCCAGGCTTCTGAAAGCATTACTATAAAAGTAGAGTGGATAAGAGTGTTGATGCAGGACTTGTTCAAATACCTGAATTCACTGAGTTATTCTCAGCAAGTCACATGTTACTAAAAGGTGACATTCCTTAAAAAAATGAAATACATAATTTCTTACAAAATGAAATACAAATAAACCAAAATGGCAGGATTATGGGAGAACTAACTGAGAAATCAGCTACACAGGAAATAGTTTGGATCTACAGTATTTATTAACTAAACTTTACACTCAGATTTAAAAGAAAATATTTTAATTCCAATCCATTAATCTCTTCTGGCATTCTAAAAAAAAAGGGGAAATAAAATTTAAAACATTTTTAAAAGTTTTGTTCCAAACCCTCTCGATTTTAAAACTAAATGTGAGCATTTAATTCCCCCTCCCATTTGCTTTCTTGTGGGTCAGTAAATCTACAGAAATTCCTACTTACATCAGAACTTTTAAAAATGTAAAATAAATTAATGGTTCTGCAACTACAAACAGGCAATTGGCTGGCAGCAACAGCTTTCAGTCAATGAAAATCTACTTCTTTATACAGCTAGACTTCAAGACAAAATACAAGTAGGAAAGCTTACATAGCTCTCCTCCTTAGATCACCACCACTGAAAGTTTCCCCCTAAGAAACTTCATAAACTTCAAGTGTGGTTGCCACTGTAGATGTTCATCCACCTTTGTCTTTGGCCATATCCACATTTAGATATAGGCATGCTGAATAGGTTTTGACCAAGGTAAAGGAGATCTCAATTACAGAAAATATTTTGCAACCCTACTGTCAGAAGAAGCATGAGAAATAATCAGGGACTTCTCAGGTGATCCAATAATTGTAGATAAACTTGACTACTGCCAGTTTAAATGTACTAGTTAATTTAGAATGTATTTTAAATTGTTTACTATTATATATTTTTTGCACAGCTGAGCTATTGTTACGATTTTATGTTCTGTTGGTTGTACTGTTGTTTTATGCTGTAGACAGCAGCCACCAAATTAAAATACGCCTGCTTCTTGGAAGGAAAGCGATGACAAACCTAGACAACATCTTAAAAAGCAGAGACATCACCTTACTGACAAAGGTCCGCATAGTCAAAGCTATGGTTTTTCCAATAGTGATGTATGGAAATGAAAGCTGGACCATAAAGAAGACTGACCACCAAAGAATTGATGCTTTTGAATTGTGATGCTGAAAGAGACTCTTGAGATTCCCCTGGCCTGCAAGATCAAACCTATCCATTCTGAAGGAAATCAATTCTGAGTGCTCACTGGAAGGACAGATCCTGAAGCTGAGGCTTCAATACTTTGGCCATCTCATGAGAAATCTCCCTGGAAAAGACCCTGATGTTGGGAAAGAGTGAAGGCAAGAGGAGGGGACGACAGAAGATGATATGGTTGGACAGTGTCATCGAACCTACCAAGATGAATTTGACCTAACTCCGGGAGGCAGTGGAAGACAGGAGGGCCTGGCTTGCTCTGGTCCATGGGGTCACGAAGTCAGACACGACTTAACAACAATAACATTTCATATTTTCTCATGGTAAACAGAAGCAAGAGTTTGCTTCTTCTTTTTAATGCAGTCGAAGCATTTTCAACTCTAGAAACAAGATAAACCTTTGTATTTTCTTGGACTATCTGTGGAAGAGGACAATTGGTGCATTTTTGAGATAAGCCTTTGGTGACAGCATATGCTGGTTCCTTTCATGCCACAGCTTGTTTGGCAGCATAAGAACACAGGGAAACTCAGGATATATTCCAAATGGCTTATGACCACTAATGAAATAATTTGAATCAAGATGACCTAGCAGTTGCCTGCTTAGCAACAGGTTTCAGTTGTGTTATTACCTGGCAGGAAATTTGCAGAGGAAGTCTTACAATATGATCTAAGGCTACCTAGTTATTTTACTCCTTTTCACAATAATTTCCCACTCCACGGCTAACTGTACATGACAGGGGACAGCAGAGTTCTTTCCCAATCACAGACGCTATTCCATATAATTGAATGAAACAGTTTTGTTTCAAAGAAGTGGTTTAAGAATCTATGAGTTTCAAAATCAACTACAGTCCCTTGAACAGAAATAAAGTTCCAAAGACTGATTATCAGGTGAAGAGGGAGGAAAGGGTGTTTTCTTCCCTGAAGTTACCACTGGGAGTGTTTCCAAGTGTGAAACATTTTTCCACCTGCAGACATGAGATGGGACATTGCTTTTCAATCAAGTATCAGGAGGGCACTTTTAATCATCTCATGTTTGCCAGAGTGCCCTGCTAGGAAGGCAAGCACTTGCTGGGCAAAGATACCACACAGCCTCTTCAATGTTACGTATCAACACACAGTCTACCTACCATTTTCACCTAGATCTACTCACCATTTCATCAGGCACCATATGAAGTACACTACTTGATGGAAATGTCATCATTTCTGGGCTTTCCCATTTTTTAATATGAGAATACAAGCGCCAGGTTTCATTCAAATGGACAAAAGAAACAGGCTAGCTAAAAAGGACGATCAAGAACTATTCAATCACAAGCAACTAAAAGCATCCCTCCTCTTGGCTCTTCTGACTTACAGCCATTCAGTGATTAATCTTGATGACTGCTTTCATAGGCAGAGACACAATGCTAGTTGAGTGTTTTTAGGGGGAAATTGCTTTGCAGAAACCGCTCTAATTATACACGGAGATAAACGCTCTGTGTTATACACCAACACAATAAGCTTTATCTCCAGGCTTCTGCTTTAATAGCATATTGATTAGGTTACTCTGGACCAGACTCAACTTAAATCTGATATGCAATATGGCTGGGCACTCATTAGCCATGTCAAGTCTGCATTTTACAAGAACACTGACCACCACCTCCCCAGAACTTTTATTCCTGTTGGCAACACAACAACATCCCACAACGGCCACTTACGACCATCTAGCCCAGCCCTCAGTTTCTTAACTAGATGCTGCTGCTGGGGTACTCCTTGTTTTCTTCTAGAGCACCTATTGTCCTTCAACGTAGAGATTCATGCAGCAGAACAGAAAAAACACCCAAACTTCAGAATAGCAACAAGAGATTTATTCTTGTTATCAACAAAAAATCACAACAGCTTAAAAAGGAACTTGGGAGGCACAAGTCAGGTAAAGCCCCATGAAGCATCGAAACAAGTTACAGTCAAGAGAAGTCCCAGGATTTCACACATCTGAAGTGTTGATTTCAGCTTAGCCTTTAGGACAAGCACCGCTGAAGCTGCTGTGAATAAGTAGTGGCAGGAAGGGAAGGAGAGAACAGGTTCAACAACACAGTGTAAACTCAAGATCAAGAACAACTGTGGGTTTTTTTCCTTTTTTTTTTTAACATGTACTAAAGCACTAAAAGCTTGAACCGTTTTCCTGGACAGGCTACTGGGTGTGCTTTAACTTCTGAACTTCAGGCAGACTTGCATAGCGCCACAGCAGAGAAACGGACCTCTCCTTGCTCACGTTCTGTGAACTGCCGGCAGATCTTTGCAGAAGCCTTAAGAAAAAAGAGCATCAAGAAACATTTCAGTGTTCTTACTGTAAGAATACACAACCGCTGTAGATGTGAAAAGTCTAGTCACAAAAAGAGGTAAAACCTTGGCATCCAGTTAAAAAAATAGTAGTAGTCTGCTATTAGATTAACAAAAGCCCGAAGTACCAGGATCTGGCAAGAAAAGGACACTAAGAAGTGACAAAACGTGTCAACGTTATAATTTTTTATATGGTTTAGTTACAAAGACATTGGCATCTGGTATATCCCACTGAATTAGAAGCCATGTTTAGACACTCCAAGCTTCAATAGGGAAATACAAATTGGTTTCATGAATGATTCTCCGTAGGTCCCACTTCTAAATACCTACTTACAGATGAAGAGAGGGAGCAAAACATGAAATGTACTGTATCTGGTGTTTTGATGATATCTGTCATTGCTGAAACTGTCAGGATTTTGTTCTTTTGGTGAACAGGGAGTTAAATTTTAATATTGTCTTGAAAGTGCAGAGTTACGAATGTAAGGTAAAAGCCAATGTAATGACTTTACTTTTTACTTTATTTGGACTTATACCCCGTCCCTCTAGACAAAGTCTACTCGTGCGGCTTACATAAGTGATAAAATACAATAAAATAACATACATAATGATAAAAACCCACTAACTGATGCATATATAGATTATCAAGATGAGATAATTGAGAAACAAAGATTTATTAATTGACTGGAGGGAAGGCCTGCCTAAAGAGCCAAGTTTTTAAATGGCTTTTAAAAACACCCAGCGAGGGAGCCAGGTGGATTTCCGTTGGGAGAGTGTTCCACTGCCAAGGGGCCACTGCCGAGAAGGCCCAGTTTCTTGTTCTTTCCTTCCGGACCTCTCTCGGCATAAGGCCCCTCAACCATCCCTGCTGGCTTTGTCGAGTGATTTGGGTAGACCTGGGTGGGAGAAGGCAATCTGCCAGGTATGGAGGTCCCAAACCATTTAGGGCTTTATACGTCATCATTAATACTTTGAAATCAATGCGGAAACGAATGGGCAACCAGTGCAAAGCAGCCAGGGTGGGGGAGATATGCTGATATTTCCTCATCCCACTAAGGAGCCTGGCTGCCACATTTTGCACCATTTGAAGTTTCCGCATCACTCCCAAAGGCAGCCCCACGTACAGTGTGTTACAGTGGTCTAACCTCGAGATTACGAGTGCATGGACAAGAGTAGTGAGGGGCCCCCCCCATCAAGATATGGTTGCAGCTGGGCAATCCGCCATAGGTGAAAATAGGTGGAATGGACCACGGACGCTACCTGGGTTTCCATGGCGCCGGGTCCAGATGTATCCCCAAGCTGTGAACCAATGACTACCAGCATACAGATGGAACAAGATGATGTAATAATGCATGGTTGTTAAGCAAGACCAGCTGTAAATGGTGAAATGTGATAGGCTGTTCTGGGTATAAATGTAACAGAGACAGAACAGACCTTTGCCACTCAGCAGTAAGTCTGGTGGTCATTTGCTTCTATGCTATTACTGCTCTGAATGTTGTTTTGCCAAATGTATATTGCCTTGTATATATGTGTAGCCATATCCAATATACTATAATCACTCAGAATTCTCTCATGTCATTTTCTCCTGTCTAAGGCTCTAAAGTCTCTTATTTTGCTATTTAAGTGGGAGGAATTGAAGCAGTCTGGTAAGAGGCTCTGTATAACTAGTGTCCTTAGCTTCAAGGCTTGTATTTTATAACAGAGTGCTCTTGCCAAGCTTCACATTCAAACGGACTCAAAGAAGTTTTCTTGAGGTCAGAGCCTCATTAAGCCTCTGCGAGTTTTGGCCCCATGGCAACAAAAACACTTATGCGCCATCAACTAGAAGGATACCTACCTTCAGCAAAGTATCATCTGAACTAGCTCCATGATTTAGAGGGAAGGGCATTCGGCCATCTGTAAGAAAAGCGATGGAGCAAATTTATGACTTGCTGTTTCTCCAAGTATGCCAGCAAATTGATACTCATGTACACCAATGGTTCCCAAATGTGGGCAAACTAGATGTTCTTGAACTGTAACTCCCAGAAACCCCAGCCTGCACAACTGGTGATGAAGGCTTCTGGCAACTACAGTCTAAGAACACCTGGGTTACCTAAGGTTGGGAACCACTGCTATACAGGAAAGAGCTGTCATTGTGGACTGTGCATATCCAAAAGAGAAAAAAAAAGGGTCGTGGAAGGCTGGTTTACCACTCACCTTCTTTATATTACCTCTTTTTGAACAGTTGCCAATAAACACTTTGTGTGGAGTGACCACTATCAAAACCTACACAGAACTAGCTCACGGATGTGCTAACTGTGAACTGGAGACTAGAAGTCACCAACTTCAATCAAAGTAGATCCTTTTTATTTCTGGGGAAGGCAAGGAAGAAATGTTACCAGTACTACAGTCCAGTGTCAGTGATGCCAGGGGCTGCTTCTGAAAAATAAAGACAGAACCTGATCTTGTCAATTCACCAAGTACTCCCATGACCCTTTAGTAGCAGCAGTAGGGGTTCCTTCTGACTCTACACAATGCTTTTGTCCATTTGATTAAATTAAAAAAAAAACATTTTCCTTCCTTCACTGGAAAGTAAAGCACACTTTCAATTAAGACACCTCCACATTCCGCTCCAGTAGATGGCTTAGTGTAACTTGTGTGACAATGAGTTAAGACAGCCCACAAAAAGTCAAGTAGCATCTGTGTTTATTAGATTTGGAAAGGAGCAGGCAATGTGCAGCCTTCAAGGTGTCCAAATGTCATGCTCCTGAGCTGCCTAGTGCTCTCCCCAAATTTTATTTTCTTAAAAACCGTTTCAGCTCAAAAGTCTCCTTGTGAACTCTGGAGTGTGTGAGGTCGATTTTGCTATACTCTGAGGACTCCCCTATAAAACTGCTGTGCTGGACTATCCAGTTGCCAATACAGAAACCTGCCGTCTGGTTTCTTATCCTGATGCTGTAACAGAAGCTTCTGCTGTTTCTGAGGACGTCCCTGAAAACCATTGAGGATGACAGGTGGAGCCAAAATCTGATCACAGAACTGGAAGATCAGATGCCCAGTTACTCTCCCACACCCATAGGGATATATTTCGTTCTCCTCAAATAAATATCCTTCCTGCCATCTTTCATTGGGAGTGACGGAGACTACATTTAAATCAGAATGAATCTACATTTGTAGGGTGAAAAGTTCAAGAACCTTTTCAGCCACAGAGGAATTAGAATAGTGGCCCCAACTGACTGTGGTCGTAAGAGGAGTAATATATTTTGTTGCCAGGAAAGCATTCATTAAACTTCTGCATATCAAACTAAAGGTAATGTAAGTCCACAATTTACATAAATGAATTGTTCTTGGCAGATAGGAGATCCCTGAAACCTGACAAATACTAGTCTAATTTTCGAAATGGAGGTAAAAAGCACATGGCAACTGCCAACCAGTAAGATAACAGGAAAAGTATCAGAATAGATCACTCTATTCTATTTCTATTATAATTCAGCTACAAATTCTCTATAAAGAGAACACTGCCTTTAATAGCACGAACCAAAGAAATTAGTGACAATTCCCTGAGGAGCCAGGAGTCCTACTATGCCTTGTGGAAGAGTTAGGATGTTTAGCTTTAGGCAAGCTACTATCTCATGATGTTTTACAGGTTCCAATCGTGGGGGTTACCTAACTATTAATGTCTATTGCTTATTGAGGAGCAGACGTACTAAACTCTGGTTAAATTTTTTGACTAGAGCTTCCAGAATCCCAGCTGGCCTAGTTCCCAACATAGTGTTCTACAGAGGTTTGCATTAAGACTTCCATAGTTCCCCCAAACTGCCTCAGGCCTGTTCTAACTGTAGCCTCAAACATGAAAGAGGCATCAGGTTTCTTATCTGTGCCATAGAGCCTTATGCAGTAGTACCAGCACTAGGCAACATATGGAAGATCAGATGCCCAGTTACGCCGATGGGTCCCTTGAAAAGGTTTGTTCCCCAGTTTCTCATTAAAGCTGCAGCCTTCCTGCCTCCCATGAGTGGGACTGAAACACCCATGTGGCTTAGCAACCTTGGGAGGTATTGTTACCCACACTGAGTAACAATACCTTGACCACACTTTGTGATGTCACTTTTTGTCAACTTTATAAAGTCTCCAGCAGAGACTTTAGGTAGAGTCATCATGTCCTCAACAGAGGAAAGCAGCTTGACAACAACTCCTGAAAACCAAAAAGTGGAACAGACAGAAGACCTTTCCTCCAACAAAACAACCAGGGTGAGGAAGTCAAATCTATTTCACTGGACTGAGCAGGATGCTTCCGACTTAGAGGTGGGTTGAGGAAAGTTTTCTTCCAGGTACTCCTTTTAAAAATCTGCTTGTAGATTTCCCGAAACATCCTGTTGGGCATCCTAAAATATACTTTTGATTTTTGAATCCTAAAGGGCTGCTTTAACAGCCTGATTTCATTGCAGAAGTAGCAAAAACTTCTGCAATGAAGTGGTAACTTCTGAAAAACAAGAAGTGCAAAAAGCAGAAGAGCTTTCCTCCAATAAAACATCAGGTGAAGTATTCTAACAGTTTGGAGACTGAAATAGGCGGCAGGGAAGGATCACCAGTGACCACAAGTTACAATGGCTCTGAAGGTATGTAATTGGAGGCATGACACCATAAACAGAAATGGAAGATGAAAGGCAGCTTCATCCAGCACTTTCTCAGTGACTTGTGCTTAGGAAAGGAAAACCCCCATTGAGGCACTGCCATCGACCTCCATGCCGTGAGGGAACAGGCCAGGTAGGTGGGACTCGTTCAGCCCTGGAAGGCGGCCCATCTAGGAGAAGGAAAAGTCTGACTTCAAACCTCCACAGCCTTGTGGCTATATCCACTGATGAAAAAGACTTTGGGAGTTAAATGAGGCAAAATCCGGAGCTGGAGTCCCGGAGGCAGTTTGTGTCATTCTGGCAACTCCTGCGACGTCGCTGAAACCAGCTGTATTGGCTCTTGCCTTTCCATTGGACTATTTCAGTGATGTGGAGAGGGGGGATTTTCTGCTTGGGTAATAGCCTATGCATATTATTTTACCCAGGCTTCATGCCCTGGAAAGGACACTCCATCTTTGCGTACAGCGTCAAAACACTAGACGCTGTTCCAAGTCCTCCATACAGAGCACGTTACCATAATCTCTCAAGACTATGAGGAGGACTCCCCAGCATCCTCCAATATGAAACCATGTAAGGAATATATTGGTACATTCCAAGGACATGTGCTTTTGGGGCCCAGCACACTGCAGCATTCAAAAATTGTTGCTGCGGTCTCTGAATAACATTTCCCAATCCAATTATAACATCCAAGAAAACTTTGAAACAGCACTGAAGCAAATGGCTTCAGTGCTAATTCAAAGACTAGACTGTATGTCTGGATTTATTCTCAATAGCAAAAAGCCCATCACTGGGATGTCCTTTTAAGAAATAAAGAAAACACATAAAACATACCAAGTTCATACAGATGCCCATCCACACTGGCAAACAGAATGAAGTGAAAGTTCACTTTATCATCTTCAACCTAAAAAAAACCCCATAAAAAACCAAGAAATCATGAATCCAGCAAAATCACAGAACCACCTCTACGTTGTGATGTTTTTTAAATGCTGTTAAATAATCCTTCCGTTAACATATTTCTCTGCTATGCCACTTCATGTAGCCTTCCAAACAAAATCCTACTGCCTTTGTATTTTAGAACAGTTGTGCCTTGACTTACAAACGCCCTGACCTATGAACAATTCAACTTTTGCTTTGACTTGCAGCCAGAGTGTTGACCTAGGAATGGAAAAAGGCGGGCAATTCAAATTTCTAACTGTGGGTGGCAAAAGAGGCTGCTTCTTGGCAGCTCTTTCGCCCCAACAGTTAGGAAAAGGCAGCGGAGGAAGGCCAGGTAGGCTCTCGGAGGGCAGTGATTTCGGCCCCAGTGGGCCCGCATGGGGGTGCAAGAAGGCTGGGAAGGGTCCAGGAGGGCAAAGGGGGTTGGCAGTTTTGGCCCCAATGGGCCCACACTGCAGTGGAGGGAGGCTGGGAAGGGTCCGGGAGGCAGTTTTGACCCTCCCGGACCCTTCCCAGCCTTCCTGCACCCCCACGCAGGCCCACTGGGACCAAAACCACTACCACCCTTTCCCCTCGCAGACCCTTCCCAGCCTTCCTGCACACACCCATGCAGGCCTGGTGCCAGTTCCAGAGGCCTCCCGACAGTGGCTTTTTAAATAAGTTTTTGTTTTGTTGGTGGGGGGGATCAAGGGTTGGTGTTGTTTTGTTTTTGGTGATTTTTTTTGCAGTCCCAGCATGGGACTTGTATTCCCCCCCCCCCTTTTTTGGTATTTTTTTCTTCGGCTGGAACGGATTAATCAGTTTTCAATGCATTCCTATGGGAAATGGTGCTTTGACCTACAAATGTTTTGATTTATGGCCACCGTTCCAATACAGATTAAGTTCGTTAAGTCAAGGCACCACTGTATTGACATATATAAATAATATATATATGCTCTGTACACTGTCTTCCATCACAGATGGAGAAAGTGGCAATAACTTGTGCCCCTACATTAGTGAATAACCTAACTTTCCTCTCCTTGAAAAAACAGGCAGCAGGAAAATTGGCAGCAATTCCTACTTAAAATGTCAGCTAACAAGAAATCTAGAATTCTATAACAGAGAAGACATTTTCTCATGATGTAAGAAAGTAGTGGGCAAGCTGTGCCCACTAATTGTTGTGCAACAATAACTGCCTCAACCTCTGGCCCAGCTGGAAGGAGTTACGAATTTAGAATCAGGAGGCGGCAGGTCCCTCAGCCCTTCCATAAATAGTGCCTTGCAACTCTAACTGGAGAGGAGAGGTAATATTATAGAATGTAGAACAGTACCCCCACTTGGACAACCATTTCTTTTAAGCGTTACCACTTCCTAACATTACACATCTGAATGCGTATATGTTTAAGATGCATTTACCCGACACTGGCCGTCTTGGGCTACTGCATTGTGGGCTTCTTGAATGGCCTGGTGAAAAGAGTACAAAGACACAGAGCAGTTTTAGCAAAACTCTATACTAGACATCATTAAGAGTCTTCCACACAAATTGCCTAGTTACTTTACCTTACTGTTTTCAAGACGTTTTGCTCTCTCATCTGGAGAGAGGTCAGCTGTTGCACTGAGGAATTCCTTTAGTGCGGACCCTTCATCTGGAAGATACAGAGTTTAAACCATAGCAGGCTCTGCCAGGGGTCATCAAAAGCATCTCCTGAAATATTTATAAGCCTCCACTACACCTATCTGCTATACTGTCAATCGTGTATTGAGTCAGCAATTAATGCAGCTTGGATCCAGTACATATTCTATACTGTACTTCCAAATGTTTTTCTCTTTTACAAAACTGCATTTTGAAAGCTTGGCATTTGAAGACATTAGTCAAGCAGCTTTTAGAAATCATTTATTTCACTGCTGAATGCAGGCACATTTCCTTATTTGGTCCCACAAACAAAGACATCCCAACTTCTGTTACAAATAGCTTTCCACAGTTTTACTGAAAAATGAAAGTATGCTTCCATATTGATTGTTCACATACTACTATCTACAAAGTCTGTGGGTGCGAACTCTTCAGAAAGCACTTAATGATTCACTCTATTGTGACTGCTTTGTCATGTTGTGTTTTTTGGGGCATATTTACCCTCCCTATGATTTGTGAACTTTTAAGGAAACTTTTCTGGAAACTAAAAGCTCCCCTATTCTCCAGTGTGAACACCCAGTGATTTTTTTTTTTCCAGATCTATTAAATCAAACTGCCAACTTTTTCTACTGGCCTTGCTGTTGCGATCTCACATCTCTTCTTCTTTAATAAGAAAGCAGTAAAAAATCCTGCTAACACTCAAGAGCTGTTGGTATTATCTTTAGATAATATTCCTTGGCTATATAAAGCTCAGTATGTAGTGTTCAGCCACTCATACTGAGAACCCTACTACACAGATAAATTGTGTGTTTTAGTATTTACCTTTTTAGATCTTAATGTTAACTTCCAGTCCTTTACTTCACGAAATGAAGAATGGTCTACATCTAGTCGCATGACACAATCCCGCAGCTCAACAATATCAAACAATAGGCATACCACTCCATTCTGAAAGCCTCCTGCCATTTTGCAACATCATAACCATGTCCCAGAGGATTTAAAATTAGCAAAGCATCACTCAAATTTCCCTGCCTGGAAGTTCCAAACACCATCCCCAGACTAATTACGATAGGAAGCTCTTTCAACCCAATCTTAAAAACTCGAGTTTTCTTAAAGGTGCCTCCTTTCTCCTCAGTGTGTATGCACACAATATCCACTCAGAATGGTACCTGGATTAATTCCTTAGGAGGATTTTTGAAGCACTTGTAATTTTGAACCTGGAAACTTTATATTAGTTGGAAGAGCCTTCCCCAATGCTTACCAAACAATATTTTATCTTGGTTGTTAGCCACTGCATGTATCAGACCAATAGTTCCACATGAGTTGCTGGCAGTCTGCTTCAGAAAATAGACTTTGGAGCTCACTTCTTGACCCTTCAGTTCTTCAATCTGCTTCTTTCTGAAGTTTTCGTGCTACAGAAATTTAAGTGTAGCGATTAAGCAACATTCTGACAGCAAACTGAAACAGTCCCTTGGATTAACACATTCGATGTCTTCCCTAGATTGTTAACTCTTCTTGTGTGCTGTATTATGAAAGATGCACACCGTATGTTTACCTATATGAACACATTGCTGCCTCAAAAAAAGGGCCGCCATATGGAATTCCCCACATAATGCAAAAACTGCACTAGTTTTGAAGTCCAAGTCCAGAGTATTATCAAGTCCCTCTTCTCATATACAGTGGTGCCTCGCTTAACGAGCGCACCGTATAATGACGAATCCGCATAGCGATCCCTTTTTCGGGATCGCTAATGCGGAGGCATACAGGCGGTCGCAATGGGCAAAACTCGCATAGCGACGATCGGCAAGCGTTTCGTTTACCGATCTTTGCTTTGCGATGCCCGCGGATCAGCTGTTAGGCGGTTCCAAAATGGCCGCCGGAAGCCCCGAAATGGCCGCGCGCAGCATTTTCGCGCCCTCCCCTCGCTTACCGAGGGCGTGAAAATGGCTGCCGCTATGGAGGAAACTTCACTGAACGGTAAGTTTAGGGCCCATTGGAACGCATTAAACAATGTTTAATGCGTTCCAATGGGTTTTTACATTCCGTTTAGCGATGTTTTCACATAGCAAGGCACCACTGTATACCTTCCACTGCAAATTGTTTCTCTGGGTGCTGGTTATTTTGTTAATGCAAATCAGCGACATGAAATATTAGGCCTACCAGAAGACCTTGTACAAGGTAAGCAGCTTCATTTAAGAGCAGAGTGGATTTGATTTAAATCAAGTTGATTTAATTTGTAATTGATTTTTTAAATGATTTAAATTAAAACTATTTTTGGTGCAGTATATAAGTTTAAATAATAAATAAATAAATCACAATTTAAATACATTTGATTTCTATCCACTCTGTTTAAGATTAATCTGCCAGCCTGTGGAGATTAATAGAAATCTGTTTTTTCAGTTTTGTCTATCTCTTTATTGGAACCTATTACAGCGGTGCCTTGCTTAACGAGCGCACCATTTAACAACAAATTCGCATAGCGACCCGTTTTTTGCGATCGCTAATGCGATCGCATTGCGGTGATTCCAATGGGCGAAAATCGCATTGTGATGATTGGTAAGCGTTTCGCTTACCGATCTTCGCATTGCTATGTTCTAAAAACAGCTGATCGGCGGTTCCAAAATGGCCGCCCACAGCATTTTCACGCCCTGCCCTCGCTTACCGAGTGGCGAAAATGGCTACTGGATTGAGGATTCCCCGCATAGCGGTGAGTTTTCACCCCATAGGAACGCATTAAATGGAGTTTAATGTGTTCCTATGGGTTTTTCCCATTGGAATCCGGATAGCAACGTTAATCCTGGAACGGATTAATGTCGCTATGCGGGGCACCACTGTATTCTGTTCTACAACCTAAGTGGTTGCATCAGGAATCCCCAAATGCCACTGTTGATGTGATATCTAGTGCTAGAACGAGGTATGGATCACTTATTTAAACAAAAACAATCTGATGATTGTTCACTTGTTTTCAGGTGCTCTTTTTCTGACTACACACTGGATAGGCTGAGAAGCCATATGAGACCCCAAACATGGCTGCCTGACAAGACACACTAACAACTGAGACCATGAATAAGCAAGTCTCTGCAGCATCAGAAAAATGCAATACTTACCTGAATCACCATCACGGCCTACTGTACTCACTTTCAAACCTATCTGTGCTTTTTTTCCACTTGTTATTAAAGAAGCAGCTGGTCTACATATTATAGACAATTAATGAACAGCAGTAACAATATGCATTATGTGAGAAAGCGCTCCATGGTCTCCTCAGTTATAATATGAACTTAGTGATATTAGGGGAACATTAAAGCTGGATCAGTGATGCTGAAATAAGAGGAACATACTATCTAGCCAGGAGAAAATAAAGGTGGAAACAATAAACTGGAAAACTATACAAAGGAGATGCAAGGAAGACCGATTCCCTTTGAAGAATAATGCTCTGTAGAACCTGCAAATTTAGAAACTGAAGAAATAACCAAGAGTAGTTGAGATACCAATAAAATTATTTCAAGCCACAGAGACTGAATCTGTCAAAATCCTGACAAGAATATGCCAACAAATATGAAAAAGACAATGATGCCCCACTGATTAGAAACATTCAATATACATTCCAGTCCTCAAAATAAATGACATCAAGTAATACAGGAACTATAGGACCACTGCATTAACTTTCAATACAAGCAAAATAATGTTCAAGGTCTTGCACACCAGGCTTTTACCCAATAGAGTGGAAATGCCTGATGTTCAAGATGGATTCCAAAAAGGAAGAGACAACTTAAGATCACATTATGGAGATCATCTCCATAAAAGAACTCACAATCCTGAGTTTGCAAGAGCTGAGCAGAGCTGTTAATGACAGGACATTTCAGAAGTCACTCATTTATAGGGCCAGAGATGACTTGACACCACATACCACCATCACCACCACCAATAATAATAATAGCCCACTTAATATCTGGAAAGGCATCTTCAGGCAATTATAAAACTGTTTCTATCCACAGACAGAGCTTTCAAACTGTACCTACATCACTTCCTCCCTCTCTCCAACAATGCTTCACATGCACGGACAGAATCCCACAAATTCATCATTTTGGCCAATATGTGCTTTGGCTTCTTTGGAACAGGAGTCCATTAGATGCTCTTACAAAATTACCTAGCTATTTACTTTTGTTAAACACAGCATATCAATATCCCTTTCTGACAACTAATCAGGAGCTCCTGAATTACAGGCATACCACATTTCAGCCTTCTAACTACTGTATTGCCGAAGTAGGAGATGGATCCCAAGTTAAGTGTACCCGCTTATCTCTAGTCATGGCTGGTCAAAGTCAGCTAGCAAGGCCTACTAGCTGGAAATATTACTGCAGTTGGCATTCCTGTGAGAACTTTCACATAAACCAGAATTCCAGAAAGTTCTGGCTTCTATAACTTAATTAATAACACAAGTACATTCATGTTACTACAAGACAACTCTGTAAAAGCAGGTTAAAGCTCCTTTCTCCCCTCACTTTTATCTGCGCCTTTGCTACATCTTATTATTCTATTCTTTGGAGGTGGACACATTCTGTTCCGCAACCCAAGTATCTCCCAGACAAGACGCAACATAGCCTCTAAATATAGCTCAGGAATGGGTAATCATCTTGTTTTGCCGTTTACATTTCCAAAAAGAGGTTCTTTAATTTAACTATATAATCTGACTTTTCTTCTCTTTTACAATAAAAAACATTCCCTAGAACTTATGCATGTCTCTCAAGAGTTCCCAACATCCACAGGTCTAGAGGTCACACCCACAGTCCAATTTGAAGGGCTGTGTCTATTCCTGCAACCCCATCTCTAATTATCAGTGAGGTTCAACCGCAAAAAATATTCTATTACCTGCTAATGGCCAAATTAAAAATGGGGGACATAGCCTCCCTCCCAACACAGTAAAACTTTCCCTGTTTGTGCTCTAGGGCAGTGGTTCTTAACCTTTTTGAAAGAAATGCCCCCTTGAGCCATTGAGGAAGTTATCATCGCCCCCCTCCCCGCGGTGATATATATTTTTTATTTATTTATTTATTTATTTGAGACACTTAAATCCAATGACCCCTGAAAACAAAATTACATTCCAAGAAAATGAAATGCCCCCAAAAAAGTAACATATAATGATTTAGTTGCAAGTGAATTTTAAGACGCAAAAAGAAATATAAAAGGGGCATAAAAACAAATGCAGGAACTAAAAGTTTCAAGACAAAAAGTCTGAAACTAAATTAAAATTGGAGGAAAATATATATTCATGCACACTGTTATAAGGCTGCAGCCATCTTATTTTATTTATTTATTTATTTATTTATTTATTTATTTATTTATTTATTTAACTTATATGCCGCCCATACTACCCGAAGGTCTCTGGGCGGCTTACAGCATTTAAAATACAATAAAAAGGCAAAATAAAAGGGCAAAATAATTAAAATGCAATTAAAATATATATCCTAAAAACTGCCATCAGACCCACATTTGATGTTATTTGATGTTATTATCTTCACAGGTTTGGCTTGCTCCAGTGCCCCCCTACCGCCCCCCTTCTGCTCCAGCGCCCCCACAGCGCCCCTTTTTGTTCTACCGCCCCCCTTAAAAATGGAATCGCCCCCTGGGGGACATTATCGCCCACGTTAAGAACCACTGCTCTAGGGCACAAGGGGTTTCCAAGTCAAAAGTGGTTTTTAAAACATTAATTCTGAGGCTGTGGGATGTCCAGGGGATGTGACAGTTTGGCTAGTGGGGCTACATTCAGCCCATGTTACCTACCACTGCTGCATGCACATTATTCTGGAACCTCACACATATTAAATCCAGGTCCTTCTGTTCTTACGTGTTCTTGTCAAATATGGCATCACCTATGACTGTAAGGAAGCATATGATTTGAGAGTCTAGAGCCTTGTTGTCCTGATAACCAGAGATGTTCTGTAAGGTCTAATCTAATTCAGCCTTGAGACAAGAAAAGAAATGGTAGCATCTGCTATTTTCCACGACTGTTGTATGTCTTGGGAGGCTCATCCATATAGAGAAGCCATGAGGTTCTGGGGTTTAGGCCCAGGCACTCTCTGCACAACCCTGGGTGGGAAGACATATTATTCCACACTTTCACCACCACCCCCAAAAAATATTTGGTCTCACAAAGAGGAAAGCCTCACATGATGAATGCACAACAACCAAGCAAAGGTTAAAAAATGAGCCCCAAGACAGGCATGGAGGAAACAAGACTAGGCAGGAACACAACTATCCGTTCTGGATTTCTCAATTTCAGTGTTTCTCATCTCAGAAACGTCCACCACTACCTTTTAAAAAGGTATCTCATTCTAGTCTTTTTGTATTTTGTAAAGATTATCCTACTCCATTCACACAACTGTCTGTCATCATTTGAGAACATTTTTTCCAACGGCTACCAGCATATTCTTCTTTGTTCAGGGCAGATGCTTCATTACACATCTACCCACGCTAAGATGAAATCATCCTTATAAGATATGCAAGCAGCAACAGCTCATTCGCCTGGACTGCCTGATGCTTAGTACATTGGAAGAAATCAGATGCTCCTTATTACCACTCACTTTCAAATGGCCTCAATCCCGATATTAGCAATCAGCATCTCTCCAGTGAGATTCACTTTCTGGCAGATGCACAGCTCATGATATCTGACTGGCAACCAACCAAGGGAGGTGAGGAGGCAACCACTCTACACGAATATTTTATGATACTTTGAAATTTACCTTGCCTTTATTTCAAGAGCCCTGGTGCATGTCAATCCTAAACATCACTTTGTAAAGCAAGTGTCTTGGGACTTTAAAAAAAAAGCATCCACAATGTTTTAACAGAGAGGGAACTGGAAGACAAAAAGTCTCATCATCAGAGTTTTCCAGTGTTCCCAAGAAGCAAGTTTTACCTCTCCTCCCTTTCTCCATCTTATCACTCACCTGAGCAGTAAGAGGGAAAAGCAAAAGTAATGCACAAGCCGGAGTGGGAACAGCATTTAAGGAATCCTCCTCAAACCCCAGCACGTCCACAAACCGCCAGCCAGGGGCAACTCCTAGGCGGGAGAGCACCTGTGTGAGGAAGACATATATTCAACAGTAAGTCAACAAACACAGCATGTTTCTCTTCTACACACTGCCTAACACAGACTACTGGTTATATGTATATGCCACCCTTCCTCCAACTGACTCAGGCTCTCGTCCTCCTCCTTTTACTCCAATAATGATGTAGAGTTTGGCAAGCTCAGAAAGAAAGACTGGTCCAAGATACCCAAGAAGTTTCTTTGCTCCAAAGATACGAAGCTAGATCCCTCAAATCCCATTACAATAGCCTATTTATTTATTTATGTATTTGATTTATACCCCGCCTATCTGGCCCACCAGGCCACTCTAGGCGGCTTCCAATATAAGATCAGATAATAAAAACATAGGCAAATACATAATAATCAAACAACAGCAGCAGTAAAATAAAGAAGGAAAAGTAAGAGAGAAATCAAGAATTGGCTGGAGGGAAGGCCTGGATAAACAGTCATGTTTTTAGTTGGGTTTTAAAGATGCCTAACTACTATCCCACGCTGACTTTCTGCTCCCTTTTCCTGTATCCTCTCTCCTGGGAAGATATTTAACACGCTTTGCTATTTTCTTTACTGGCATTATGAAATACTAAACCAGGCTATCTGGACATATCAAGTCAAGCTGTCCTTACACATACAACAGGGGTGGGGTGGGCTTGGTGAAGAACAGAGAAGGACAGGATGGGGGACTCAACTCCACAATCCATTTTTCTTCTTCACAATAGGAACTCCCCTTTACAGCCTTAGAACTGCAGAGCTGGAAGGGACCCCAGCCTCTGTCGAGGCCGCACAGTGAGGAACAGAACCCCCAACCTCGGACTCCACAGCAAGACGCTTAAGCTATTGAGATACTTCACGGAGGCCCTTTTTAGCCTAGAGTGCCCCTGAGCATTTTTAAACCAAAATATCTAGGAGTGAAGAGGAAAGAATAGTGCCAAGGATCTCCACTGCTTCCCAGCTACGCACAGCTGTTGAAAGGAATGCTAAGTCATGTGTCTGATGCATCCGAACACTTTTATTTTATTTTACATTTTTGCTAAAAGTGAAGTTCCTGAGGTGCACAAACCAGGATACTTCTTGTTTTAGAGACCAAGAAAATCTAGGGGAGAAGGATGCTTAAAGGCCTAAGGCAATTCTCATCCTCCCCCATATTTGAAAATGGCACACAAGAAAAAGGCCACAGGTAGGACGTCTGGAAATAATCCCACCATCCTCTACCAGAAGACCATGGTGGACCCTCTTCCCCAGCTATTGAAAACAAAGAAGGGAAGGGAGGAAAAGAGGGCGGTGGGTGGAATCTTGTTTTATATCCCAGCCAAGCTCTCTAACCTCGCTGCTAAATAAGGGGCGGCCCCGACATGACACAGCACAAAACCTGGGGCCGCAGCGCCACCTGCCGTCCCCCTTATAAACAGCCGCCCAACTCAGCGGCGTCCAGGCACAGCAAGGGAGGGGGGGAGCCCGCACCCCAACCTGCTCGCCCCCTTCCCGTGCCAGAAGGTCCGCCACGATACAGCCCCTGCTTCCGCTGCTACTAATGGGAAGCCGAACGAGGAGCCGCCGCCGCTGCCCTCCTACTCCTTTTTTGCAGCTCTTCAAAGAGCCTCCCTGGAATGAATGGAAGTAAAAGGCAACGCCCAGCCAAGGAAAGATGCGACTCGTTTTTTCGGGTCTCGACCGACACTCACTTTGTTCAGCATCTACAATACACATGGGGGGGGGGGAGAGAAAGAGAGAGTCAGCTCGTCTTAAGGGCGGCGCCCGACACCCCACCCCCACCCGTCGTGTCTGAAAACAGCCCCCGATTTGGCGTTAGTTCCAAGAAAATTCAGATCTCTTTACGGGGTCCTTTTAGGATCGCTTGTCTCCCGGAGCACCCCAATGCAGAAATTAGTCCCCCCATTAACATCTCCTTTTTAAAACGAAAGAAGGGGAAAAAATCCCAAACCCCAACTATTACTAGAATCTCGGGGTCACCCCAAAATACGTTTCCCAATAAAAGAGCCGCCATAATTCCAGGACACGCCTTTTCCCACCCTTTTTTGCAGCGCCTTCCACCAAGAACAAGCCCTTCTACCCCCCCCCGAAAGTCCCACCACCATTCCATGCAACAGATCCCACTCCAGCATCTAGCTGTTAACCTCCGGGTTGATTTCCATCGGCTGCCACGCCATTGTCTCCAAAATGCAAAGCCACGCGCCACACCCAGCTTCCGACAACCTGCAAAACGACGGCGCGCTCTGGGATAAAAAAGCGGCCGCCCACCGCCTATATAGTGCCACCGGGCTGACTCATTGCAGATGAGGGGGGGGTCAGGGAACGAATTGGAGCCAAAGCACTCCGCGAGGAGTCCATTTCCCACAGATAAGACCCCCCCCCATTTTAAATTTATGGTGCAATTCTCTCTCTCTCTCCTTGGTAGGTAACCTATGGTATATTGAAGCTGTACGTAGATTAGACGAGGGGACGAGTCTACCCCCGGAGTTTAGCACAGTCCTCAAGTCCGCTGATCTCTTAGGTAGAAGTTACCAGCAAACGAGAGCCGCCGTTCTGCCCAAAGCAATAGCGAGACGGGCAATAATTGCAAGTACTGTACTGCTTTCAAACCAAGACTTACTAAACCAGAAGTGACACATTAGTGGATGGTGGGGCATCTGTGCCCCTTGCAACTGCAATGGAGTATAGATAATTTAGCAAGCCGAGAAAATGCTGTTGCAAGCAGCGAGGCACTCTGGAGACCCGCAGGCTTTAAACCTCTCAAGAGCGCGCGGCCTGCAATCACCTGCCTCGCCCACCGAGGGGGTGCCACGTTTTAGCAGCTAAAATTTAGCTCACCAAACTGTGCAAACCCCTATTGCAAATTGAACAATGTGTGCCCTTGATGGCCGGCAGTTTTTCTCGCAGGAGCCATGCAGAGAACAGGTGCATAACAAACCCACGTTCTCATTTTTATGGGAACAAAAACTGCACAAACTAGAATCATCACCTTCCCCCAGTTCAGTGAATCTTGTATACTTCATTTCAGTTGAGTTTTGCTTATTGCAGAGTAACATAAACATCGCGTTCAAAACACAAGAAAAACAATGCATTTCTTTTCCCCCCTTGCAGTTAACGCGACACAGTAGATATAATGTAGAAAAGACAGTTGATTTAGTTTCTGATATAAAATTAGAGAGTCTGCGTAAAAGGTCAGTCCATTAAAGCAATAACAGATCCTTATGAATCCATATGATTTTTATGTGGGATCCCCACCTAAGCATCAAATCATAGATCCCATCTATGCCCAGGATTATAACAGAAGTCATGGGTCCTTCTGTGCATGACTTAGCAGTGGTGCAGAAACATGGATCCAAGGTATGGATTCTCATGGATCCACCTGATTTTTATGTAGGATCCTGCCCAAACTACTGTCCAATTATAGGCCCCATCTGTTCCCACAGATTACAATACAGAAATCATGGGTCCTTCTGCATATGGCTTTGCAGTGGTGCAAAAATGTGAATCCCAGGCAGGAAAGAGACATTTCTTGTTAGGTGCGTACAAGTCAGAACTGACTTATAGTGATCCTGGTAGGGTTTTCAAGGTAATGTAAGTAAGGTATTTCAGGAGTACATCCCCCCCCCCCCCCCCGTGAGAGTCCATGTAAGAGCCAGGGAATTGAACCCAGGTCTCCTGGGTCCTATTCTACTACTCCAGCCACTAAACCATACTGGGTATATGCACCATCAAATAGCACCTGTTGATGGAAAAGTTAACTGGCAGACAAGTCCTAGAATCCTATTAGTCATGCTGGTTGAGGGAGTCTTGGCAGTTGTAGTCCAAAAAAGTAACTTTTCTGAGTACTACCAGGTTTTTACTACAGCCACATAAAATCCTTCTTGCAAAATTCTCTGTATCTGTTGCCCAAAATGGAACAAAATTTTTTCTCTTTTGCCTCTTCCTAAATTCTTCGGTTATTTTTTTCCCTCTGAGTTTCTTTCTTAGAAATTTCGGTAGTTTTCTCATTCTGTGTTGCTGACACTTTTCTTAATAAATAAGGCTCGCCATGTGCCTCCTGCTTGCCGGGTATCGCCATGAATGAAGGTAAACTTATAGCCAAAATTAGATGGTTAAAACAGAAATGCAAGAGAGGATGGTACCTTTTATCTTGGGGATCACACAGCCTATTCCACACACACACTTGTATGAATGCACTGACCTTGATTCTACCCATGGAGATCTTAAATTACAGTAAATGTGGCATTATTCTATGAATCTGCTTTTTCTGCTTGTTATAGCTAACTGCATTCATCTCGCCGGCTTTGATTATTGTCCCGGTAATGCACTTGATTTCTGCCCGAGAGAGATTGCTTGTGACTGTAAAGATCAAAAGTCATTTTGAAAGTAAATTTGGAGGTTTTGGGTAGTGTGTCTCTCAGCATGAATAGTTTGTTTGACTGAAAGGGACCTTTCTCTTTAAAAGGACCCAAGAAGGATCACATCATTTCAAAGATGATATTTAAAAGCTAAAAGTGGGAAGTACATAAATATTTAAAAAGAATTAAACAAGTATTATGTTGGAAACAGTAATTGAAATCAATACTTTGGGAAGGCAAAAACCTCATATAATCTAAAGCAGTCACGAAATAAACACAAACATACAATTTATAAATATATACAGTATTCCTATTTTTTCTTCACTTAAAATTGCACTAAAATGAACACTAACACCAAAGTATAAATTACAAATATTTATAATTGCAATTAACATTTACAAATCTGTTTAATTTCATAATCAACAAATTAGCAAAACAATGCTGCTGTCTCTTCCTCCCTTTCCTGTCTTTTTCCTCTTTTTCTCTTTTCTCTGATTTCAAGGGTCTGTAAGCACCCGGAGGAAGTACAAAATGGCATTAGGATATTTGTCTCTGTTCCTTCCCTGTTTCCACATCAGCAGGCAAACCCCTCTCCCAGGTCCATTGACTTGGGAACTGGGCAGATGTAGCTCTGCATCCTTCTTTCATTCTGCCATTCATCTTGGGAAAGTTGCTTGCCTCGCAGTTGTTGTTGTTTAGTCGTGTCCGACTCTTGGTGACCTAGCAGTGGGCAGCTTCATTTCTGTGTTGTTGTTTTCTCCACTTGAGAAGCAAGATAAAGACTCCAGGGTTTCTTCTATGTTTCTTTCTCTGCTTTCTTGAGAGGAAAAAGGCCCAGAGAAGGGAAAGTGCCTTTGTGCTACCAAACACCACAATAAACCAGCCACACAGCTAGATCAATGAGGGAGCAAACAAAACGCTAAGCCAAGCAGGGACCTCCATTGTTTGTTTAACTGCTCCTGCTGAAAACAGGAGGGGTCAACCATGAGCACCAACATGCTCTTGTATGCGGCAAGCTAGGATTCCTATGTGAGTTTGCTGGTGGACTCTTTCTGCTCTTCAGAGGCAATGTCCACCTTCTGAACTAAACAAAGCCGGGCTATTTGGGCCCTTCCTCTTCAGCTGCAGTCCTTCAATTTTTCCCTTGTTCTTCAGCTGGGAACGTGTCACTGGGTGATACTTCCCATGCTTCAGCATGGAGGCTGTGAACCTCGTGCAGTGTTTCCAGCAGGGAATCCTTGGAATCAAAATCAGACATTCATTCATTCATTAATTTCAAAGCAAAGCTGTCTCTCCCCTATGACCATCCCTGTAGGAACCCTGTTTAGACAGTGTGGGTGTCATGATTTTTATGGGATATTAAGCAGAGTAAGTTGGCGTTTTTTGTTTTGTTGTTGTTGTTGTTGTTGTTGTTGTTGTTGTTGTTGTTGTTGTTTTAAAGAAATGGTTCCTCTTATGAACATCCATCTAACTCAGTCTTTTTTTTTTCTGGTGAACATAATCCTGGTAGGGGCAACAGGAGAAGAGTATTGCCAAGGAGGAAGAGCAGAGGGAGGGCTTCTATAAGCCTTCTGCCTTAATATACATGACCAGCATACCTGGGTAAAGGGAAATGGTGCTGGGCTAGGAGTATCTAGAAAAAAAAAGCACTCAGCAAGGGGTGGGTGAAATCCCTCTTCCTCTTTGGTAGTTACCAACATCTGTCGGGGCCTTCAACATGCTACTTTGCAGTGAATAAAGAACTGCATCACAGTATGGCTGGAACTACTGTACTTTTTCTTATAGGAGAAAGACATGAGTAACTTACCCAAAGGTTTGAATCGTCTTTCTTCACATTGGTACGATTAGGAGGCGCCACCAGGAGACTAGGAGAGATAATCCACACAACAGATTACAACCTGAAATCTTAAAGCAACACCAGCTAGATTGGATTTGGTCAGCAGTGAGCTGCACTGAACATACATACCCATGTATGTCCTCCATACCTCCTCCTGCCCTCGATGAGTCCCTTTTCCACCCTCCCTACTCTCCAGGACCACTCATAGCATTTCAGTGAGGTGGTCCCATTGACCTTAGCCAATATCATTTTAAATGTTTCTAGGGGTTATGGAGGGTTTCGAAAATTTTCTTCTCCTTCCTAAAGAGATTCTGTTGCATTTTTAAGAGTAAAAATAAAATTCTAATTTTGACAGACTTCATGCTAATATCTATGCTTAAGTGGCATCAACATAACACAAAGGGAAGCAGAACAAAAGTATTGTCTGGACATGACCAATGCTTTGCCTTTGTCTGTGATTTTTGAATGGTTATCTTTTATGCTACTGAATCTACATTTATACTATTGAATCTGATACTGGTTGTTCTGGGTTTTTCGGGCTCTTTGGCCGTGTTCTGAAGGTTGTTCTTCCTGACGTTTCGCCAGTCTCTGTGGCCGGCATCTTCAGAGGAGAGCAATCTAATACTGTTTAGAGATGGGCCTGAACAGCCGATCTGGTGGTTTGTGCCAGATTGTTTTTTTCAGCTGAACAGGTGTTTGGTGCTTCCCACTCAGAGGAGGCGGGGCAGGGAGTCCAGGGTGCTGCCTCTGAGTGGGTGCCTGCGGAAGGAGGCGGGACTGGGAAGCACCAAATACCTGTTCAGCCAAAAAACAAACCAAAAAATGAACGGGTTCAGCAGTTAATGCCCATTACTGTCACATCAACCTTAGGTTAATTTTACTTCTGCTTCTCTCTTGCTTTGCACATTTCTATTCTTCAGATTCATTTTTTCCCCCACCACTACTATGCGCACAAGGTAGGTACACTCTCCAGGATTAGATACCTCTTGCTATTGCTGGGTGCCTTCCTCTGAGACTTCCTGTTGTTTAAGTGATCAGATCCAATTTAGCCGTAATGTCACAAAGGTGGGATGTCATAGAGACACAGTAGTGTGAGCCTCAGAAATCACTGTACTGAGGTGAATAATTGCTGAAGATTTGAGGCCTCACGTTCCCGTTGCAGCCTGAGAACCTTGATATAGACATGCAGCAAAGCACAGTAAGCCTTGAATTGTGCCCTAGATACATCAGTAGAAGGCTGTTCTCAAAGGAACGATCCTATATATTCACATCAGATGAGGATGTCCTGCTCTGAGTTTCTCATATTCAAAGGCCAGATCAGGAACCAAGAGAAACAGGCCACCTCAAATCTCTACAGTTTTCTTCCCTAGACATTGCCATTTGCTTCTTACCTTCTGTTAGATTAATATATTTTCAATAGTCGGCCGTTCTATGAGCCCTTGTTACCGAAGTCACTGCTGATAGTGGTGCTTTTATTTTTTTCCAATTTTTAATTGTATTCATTTTTAAAAAAAATACTAATTACACATTATTTTAGGGTGGCATTGAAAAAAATTCGGAGCCCTAAAAAATGCATTTTAGTAAATGATTGATGGTTTGCTTTGGGGTTTTGCAGGGATGTCGGCAAGTCTTTCCCTCCAAGACCCAAGTTTGAGTCTTTGTGCCCAAGTCGAAGTCTTTGTCTTTAAGCCCAAGGCTCAAGTCTGAGTCTCGAGTCTCTTCCCTACCCCCTGAGGCTTGGGATTCTGGACTGGGAGCCAAAACCATGGGCCTCCCACCCCTGCACTCCCCAGTTACCCAGCTGATAGGCCTCCCTACCTGCTCCTGCTGTGCCCCCCGCCACCACGCCCCTGCTGCCTCTACTGCACCAGCACTGCTGTTGCACCCCCAATGCTGCTCCCTGCCACTGCATCCCCACCTGCTCATTCCGCTGCTGCTGTGCCACCTTCCCTGCCCGCTGTCTCTGCTCAGGGGCATGTGTCTGCCCAGCCTCCCTTCTGGCAGCCCCCTGTCTACGCAGGTCTGGAAGGCAGTGTGGCGGCAGCAGCAGTGGTGGCAGGAGCAGGTAGGGGTACTGTCATGGCAGGGGTGGTGAGGAGTGCGGCAGCATTGGCGGGGGGACTCAACAACACAACTCAGAAAAGTGATTCCAAGTTGTGAGTCGAGTCCAAGTCATTTGAAAACAAACAAACAAACACAAGTTGAGTCCCAGCTGAGTCACCAGTGTGACTTGAGTCAGACTCGACAATGAGTCGCATGACTAGAGTCGCCATCCCTGGGTTTTCCAAAAAATTCTGTTATTTTTGCTATTCATACAAACTTGATTAACAACCATGAGCAGCTTAGGAGGATTTAAAAACAACAGTTGCTTTGAGGGATTGACTATATGACTGTTTTAACATTGTTATTGCTACATGATGGCTTGGTTTGGGGGTTAGATTTACTTGCCCAATTTTGCATCATCGCCATTTTGGGGGCTTAAAG
Source organism: Pogona vitticeps (assembly GCF_051106095.1). Classification (NCBI taxonomy): domain Eukaryota; kingdom Metazoa; phylum Chordata; class Lepidosauria; order Squamata; family Agamidae; genus Pogona; species Pogona vitticeps. Next base: position 74,405,539 of record NC_135787.1, read on the forward strand.
TCTGTTTAAAAATGTTTGAGTATCTGCCTTTGTGGTTTGTGCTGGTTTTTGAATCTTAGTCCTAAAATGATGTTTGAACTCTCAATATTTACACTTACACGCATTTCCCTTCGGCTCTACCTATGGTGGCACTGTCATCTGTTCCACCAGGCCCACTTGGCACCAGTTTTCACTTACAACAATTCTTTGATGGCAGAGGTTCACTTTCTCATTGGGGATTTAAGACTTTGTTATAGACTTGGAGTAAAAAGCAGTAAAAATAAATGAGGAACACAGTTTCACAGTCTTCAGCCATTTAAAGTCTCTTGTGGCAAAGATGCTAACCCACTTTGCTCTTCTGGTGTATGTTACCATGGAACAACAGCCACTTCAAACCCCTTCATTAAGTTTGGGGTTGTCACGTAACGTATAATAAACTCCTTTGCTTGGAATATCCCTGTTACCAAACCAGACAGCTAGTGGTTCCTTTCCCCCAGGGTGGATGATTTTTTAAAAACAAATTGATTTAAATCACAATCAAATCCACCCTGATTTCCACTGCAGCTTAAACACTGGCATGGCTAAGGGCAGTGTTATAAAAATTATATTGCCATTTCTACAGTTTAAGAACACTTTTGGTGAAAACAAGTTATGTTGCATTGGTGACATTCAGTTCACTATGCGCTCTAGCATTGGCCAACAGTATGCATGGTTTTTTATCTTGTAATTGCTGTTTTCAAAAATAAGAAATAGGATTTGTAAAACAAAAATATTTTTATTAAAATATAAATGCACAAAAGCTTGAAAAGTTTCAGTGTTCCAAGTGGTCAAGTTTTTGAACTGGAAATCCTTTTATTTTACTTCTTTCTTTCTAGTTCAAATCCATTTCGTTCTTTACATATACAGTATCAATACAGATGCTTGCTTTTACACAAGCTTCAACAAAAACATGTATTCTGCTTCACAGCTTCTTCACAAAAGCAGACACCTCAGCTCTTTATAACAGCATCGCTCTGAAGAACTAAACCCTTTTGTGGTTGTTGTGGGTTTTTCAGGCTCTTTCGCCGTGTTCTGAAGGTTGTTCTTCCTGACATTTTGCCAGTCTCTGTGGCCGGCATCTTCAGAGGATTGGAGTAGGAACTCTGTCCATCTACTCCTCCTCTTTTCCCTCTGACCTTTATCTTTGGAATTGGCTTGTTGTAGACTGTCTTTCCTCTCCTTTTATTGTTGCTGCTTCTTTTGAGCTTGCTGATGGCTCCTCTTGACTGTGGACGCTCTGTGTCTCTGCTGATGATTTCATCTTTTGAATTGATGGCCTCTGTTGGAATGTGTGCTTCGTATGTGGTTTCTTTTCCTTCATTTTCAGGTGTTCACTCAGGTATTGTGAAAATGCATGTGCAAAAACATCTCTCCCTTTTATATGTTGTTTCTTCATTTGGAATTCTTAGAGACACGAAAGAACTGGGAAGGAATTGTGATTTCCTACATTGCTTGTTTAATAGGCTCACTGCAGTGCATTGTCATGTCACAAGGTGGTGTCTTGCATCATCAAACTGATACTGCTTTGCAGCATGACTTGGAAATGATGAGTCTATAAATTTATCCACCAATGCGCAGGTGGCCGTCTTGAGCACCCAGTAGATTCATGAAGATGGAATGATGCCGATGACTGTCTACTTGCATTGACAGTTGTCGAAGGAAGGAACTATGCCTCTTGAAGCAGCTTTGAATACACTTGCTGCTTAGGTTCCAGAGGATTCAATGGAGAAAATTGCTTGTGCAGTACCTAATAGGATAGCAATACACAATAGGATGGCAATATGGGGCTGGTGGAAAATTACAATTTTAGGCCTTTGGGCAAAATTCAAAATGTTGAACTTGGGGTATGAACAGATTGCATATACTGGTTCAGTTAATATACTGCTTTAGCAGCAGGTTTAATGTGATAGGGAAGCCCATTTATTCTGGTGGCTAGGCTGTCTCAGGAAAAGCTCAAGTAGAGCAGTTGATGGCCTGGTTTGCATGGGCATGTAAGGGTCTGCCATAATGAGTTCCTTCCCTTCTTAATTGGGTACTGCTAGTGGGGAAGTTTGCTTGACTCACCAGCAGGAACTAAAAGCATCCATTGGGTTTGTACTGATATGGAGATGCCATGCTACATTACTAAAATTTAAAAGACAGTTATTTTGCTTGAGACTCCTTCTATGAAAAGAAATATGGATTGCAGACAATTACAACCTTTTGTCAGGCACTACTTTAATTTGTGCTTAGCCTTGATGCGCAGCGTTCTTCAAATGTTTTGGCAATTTGAACAACTTCAAAAGGACTAGCGACATCATAGAAGCCCAGCCAGGAACTGTTCTCACTTGGTGCTGTTGTCACTATTGGCAGTTGTTATAGACAAGCAAACCAGAAGAACTAGGCAAGTGGTGTCCCTACCCGTCTTGACTGTGTGGGGCCCTGAGATGTGTGCAGCGACTTTAATTTCCAGTGGACCTTGCCACACACAACAGGGTGCATTCACTCAATGGTAACTTCCAACCTTGTTTGGCAAAAACATAATATCAAGGCAATTTTATGACCTCTTTTCGTTAGTATAATTCTTTCCCTTAACGTCACTCTTGTGCTGTGTGAGATGTTAGTTGCATTACCATGCAGTAGCCCTCCCAATGTTTTTCACCCAGGAATGCTGTGTGCACTGACTACTATTTCCAACTAAGCTAACCACACTCACTAGGTTTTGTTTACGCTATGGTATACTTAACATGCTCCTTCATGGATTGCTGCCTTGTCGTGGTGAAGGGGCTTGAGAAACTCAGAGAAGCTATGGGCTATGCCGTGCAGGGCTACCCAAGACGGACAGGTCATAGTGGAGAGTTCTGACTAAACGCAATCCACCTGGAGTAGGAACTGGCAATGCCACTCCAGTATCTTTGCCAAGAATGCCCCATGATCAGAAACAAAAGGCTAAAAGATATGACGCTGGAAGATGGGTCCCTCAGGTCGAAAGGCATCCAACATGCTACTGAGGAAGAGCGGAGGATAAGTACAAGTAGCTCCAGAGCTAATGAAGTGGATGGGCCAAAGCCGAAAGGACGCTCAGCTGTGGACGTGCCTGGAAGTGAAAGGAAAGTCCGATGCTGCAAGAAAAATACTGCATAGGAACCTGGAATGTAAGATCTATGAACCTTGGTAAGCTGGAGGTGGTCAAGCAGGAGATGGCAAGAATAAACATCGACATCCTGGGCATCAGTGAACTAAAATGGACAGGAATGGGTGAATTCAGCTCAGATGATTATCGTATCTACTATTGTGGGCAAGAATCCTGTAGAAGGAATGGAGTAGCCCTCATAGTCAACAAAAGAGTGAGAAAAGCTGTAATGGAATATAATCTCAAAAATGATAGAATGATGTCAATACGAATCCAAGGCAGACCTTTCAACATCACAGTAATCCAAGTTTATGCACCAACCAACATTGCTGCGGAGACTGAAACTGAACAATTTTATGATGATTTACAACACCTTCTAGAACTGACACCAAAGAAAGATGTTCTTCTCATTCTAGGGGACTGGAATGCTAAAGTAGGGAGTCAAGAAATAAAAGGAACAACAGGGAAGTTTGGCCTTGGAGTTCAGAATGAAGCAGGGCAAAGGCTAATAGAGTGTTGTCAAGCAAACAAACAGCCCATCACAAACACTCTTTTCCAACAACACAATAGGCAACTCTATACATGGAAATCACCAGATGGGCAATATCCAAATCAGATTGATTATATTCTCTGCAGCCAAAGATGGAGAACCTCTATACAGTCAGCAAAAACAAGACCTGGAGCTGATTGTGGCTCTGATCATCAGCTTCTCATAGCAAAATTCAAGCTTAAACTGAAGAGAGTAGGAAAAACCACTGGGCCACTCATGTATAATCTAAACCAAATCCCTTATGAATACACAGTGGAAGTAAAGAACAGATTTAAGGAACTAGGTTTGGTGGACAGAACAACTGATTGGTTCAAAATTGGGAAAGGAGTACGACAAGGCTGTATATTGTCTCCCTGCTTATTTAACTTATATGAAGAATACATCATGCGGAAGGCTGGACTGGAGGAATCCCAAACTGGAATTAAGATTGCCGGAAGAAATATCAACAACCTCCGATATGCAGATGATACCACTCTGATGGCAGAAAGTGAGTAGGAATTAAATAAACTTGTAATAAGGCTGAAAGAGGAGAGTGCAAAAAACTGTCTGAAACTCAACATCAAAAAACTAAAATCATGGCCACTGGTCCCATCACCTGGGAAATAGAAGGGGAAAATATGGAGGCAGTGACAGATTTTACTTTCTTGGGCTCTATGATCACTGCAGATGGAGACAGCAGCCACGAAATTAAAAGACGCCTGCTTCTTGGGAGGAAAGCGATGACAAATCTTGACAGCATCTTAAAAAGCAGAGACATCACCTTGCCAACAAAAGTACGCATAGTCAAAGCTATGGTTTTTCCTGTAGTGACGTATGGAAGTGAGAGCTGGACCATAAAGAAAGCTGACCGCCAAAGAATTGATGTCTTTGAATTGTGGTGCTGGAGGAGGCTCTTGAGTGTCCCCTGGAGTGCAAGGAGAACAAACCTATCAATTCTAAAAGAAATCAAACCAGAGTGCTCACTGGAAGGACAGATCCTGAAGCCGAGGCTCCAATACTTTGGCCACCTCATGAGAAGAGAAGACACCTTGGAAAAGACCCTGATGTTGGGAAAGTGTGACAGCAAGAGGAGAAGGGGACAGAGGATGAGATGGTTGGACAGTGTCATCGAAGCAACCAAGATGAATTTGACACAACTCTGGGAGGCAGTGGAAGAGAGGAGGGCCTGGTGTGCTCTGCTCCATGGTGTAACGAAGAGTCGGACACGATTAAATGACTAGACGACAATACTCAACATGGATGGCAAAAATGGCATCACAATTTATTTTCATGAGGTCCCCTTAATTAAATTGCTTTTACATCACTGTTGTGCTATGTCAGATGCCAGTTACGTTATCTCACAGAAGCCCAGGCATCCTGTCTGTAGGAACACCTCTATCTAATCATTTCTGCAACACAGCAGGGTTGCTTTCATGAAATGGCCCCACAAACCCCACGGTCAATTTTGGCAGTGATTGCCAAACATGGCAGGGGGAAATGACCTCTCTAGGCATTTAGCAAGAGACCTTTTGGCACAGAATCAGGACACTGATGTGGGATGTAGGGGAGTTGGGTACCGTCCTTGTTCTTATGAGAATTTTGAAGCAGGCAACAATTTTAGGGCGAGCAGCTGCAGTGGTACTCCAGTTCAGTCTCACTGTGATTCACTTCCTATTTCATTGCTGGGCCTTTTTTTCCTGTGGGGCCTGTGCTGGAGCAAAAGAGATATGGCCAAAGTACAGTGTGGGGTGTTTTGGCAGAGGGACAAAGTGCAACTCCTCCAACTAGTGGAGGAGAGCGCCAACCTCTGAAAGCTTATGCCAGCAGCCCATGCCACACGAGGAGCATCATGGTGCGGTGGTTAAGCTGCAGTACTGCTATGAAAACTCTGGTCACAGCCTGAATTTGATCCTGGGCTCAGATAGCTGGCTCTCGATTGGCTCAACCTTCAGAGGTGGGTAAATTGAGTACCCAGCTCGCTGGGGGCAGGGATGATTTGTAGCCTGCATAATGAAATTATAAACCACCCAGAGAGAACACTTTGCACGAGACCTGAATTCCTTCGCATAGCTAGGTGGGTTACACAAGCAGGTTATGCCAAGATGGCAGCGCAGTGCAGATCAAAATTTAAAGTCCTGAAGCAAGCCTTTCATAAGCCGATGCTTGCCCTCAGGGTCACTATGCTGTTGCCTCACAGGCCTACCTTCTTCCTCTGGCTACACCAGCTGTGGTACCTTGGGGTGAGACCCTGACCTGAGGATGCTCTGCATATGTATTCCTATGCTCCCTCATGTTTTGCCTTCCTATATAAATCTTAGCAGTCTTTTGCCCAAAGGGAGCAGAGGGCAATTAACACATTATTTTGGTAAAAGGGGGGGTTGATTTTAGGAATTCCATCCACATGTCAACCTCCCTGGCAGTTGCAGGGCAGGAAGTAACATATGTGCGTCTGTACACATCTGAGTCTGCATGCCAATAATTTAGGTAAGGTAAAGGTTCACCTTGACATTTAGTCAGCCGTGTCTGACTCTAGGGGGCGGTGCTCATCCCCGTTTCCAAGCCGTAGAACCAGCGTTTGTCCGTAGACAGTTTCCGTGGTCACGTGGCCAGCATGACTAGGCACTGAACGCTGTTACCTTCCCACGAAGGTGGTACCTATTTATCTACTCACATTTGCATGCTTTTGAACTGCTAGGTTTGTGAGGAGCTGGGACAAAGTGACGGGAGCTCACTCCGTCACGTGGATTCGATCTTACAACTGCTGGCCTTCTGACTCTGCATCACAGAGGCTTCTGCGGTTTAACCCGCAGCGCCACCATGTCACCACGTTGCCATCAATTTATGGTGACCCTTTAAATTTTTTTGTAGGTAGCGAGTACTCAGAAATGGTTTACCATACCCTTCTTCTGGGACCACCTTAGGACTGTACTGCTTACCCAGAACCACACAATCCAACTCGTCTGGTATTCATAGTGGGAAAGCAAAGTTCCAACACCTGGCTCTGCAGCCAGAAACTTAATGCTGAGCTATCCTGGCAGCTTCAGTAGTGTTTACCAAAGCAAAGTAAAACATAGCAGAAGTAGCAGAAGCTATGTTCAGGAGCTGCAGAACTTGGCTGAACATCTGGCCTTTTCATGCTGGGCAGTTGCCCCGTGGAAACTTCCTTGTACTGATCATGTGATGTCATCAGAGGTTTGAGACAGACTCACCATCTTTTGAGAGCCACTCAAAAGATGAGACCATGTGACAGGAATTCTTGTGGGCATGCCATGCTGTTTCACATCAGAGGGAGACCTTCAGAGTTGAGGTATACCAAACCCTGGCTGAAGGAACAGGAGACTTTCAGTGTCATCAAGGACCTCATTTTCTTAGACTTTTTTTCTGATAGGAATGAGTGTGACTTTGGATCAATGAGTTCTGACTCCTGTCCTCTGAAGATGCCAGCCACAGAGACTGGCGAAATGTTAGGAAGAAAAACCTTAAGAACACGGCGAAACAGCTGGGAAAACTCACAACAACCATACAATGAAACTTATGCGCTGAAATTCAGTTCTGAAGGATGGGAATGTGACTGGCTGCACTATTCTGGAAGTGAGCATCCAAGATTTTAGAGTTTCCAGGCACTTCTTTCACTTTCTGAATCCAAAGTGGGGAGGATGCATCGGGGTAATACCTATTTCTCCCCCCCCTTCTCTCTCTGCAGATTCTGAAGAAGTGGAGGGCAATCTTTCTAGTACTTCTGAACAACTGAAGCAACCTATAAGGGGTAGAGGAGGTGAGTCAGGACCTTTTATTCTCTCTCTCTCTCTCTCTTGCACAAATGTTAGCCAGCTACAAAAGACCCAATCCACTGCAATAGTTGCTACCCAGTTGCAAGCAGGACACACCAAGTGCTCTGGGCCTGACAGAAAAATCCAAACAACATGTCAGGCACTTGAAGCCACAGCAAGTCCTTAGTGGGAAAATCAAGCATACGGATATTGGCAATTGTGCCACATTTGAAAGAACGGTACATTACTGCCTATACTCCAGGGATGTAGCTTGGCCATGTGTGGTGGGTGTCAGAGCAGGAAGGGTTACTAAAAGAAAGGTCGCACAACTCCCAGGGTGTAGATGATAACATATATGCCAGTCTGGCATAGGAGTAAGGGGAAGGAAGGAAATTCTTGGAATTTGTATTGTCTGTGGTCTTCCTGCTTTTCATTAGCCACTAGATTTCCCAAGGTCAAGACTTGGCGTGCAGTGTTTGCACTGCACAACCTGGCTTCTTCCTGTGGTTATTTGTCACCGTGTATAAAAAAAAAAGACAGATGTATCCCACAGAAGATGGTTGGAAGACAATAAGAACCAATATTACTCCAATCTACCTTTTTATATTTTATGTTCTGCATATAAATTGAACAAAGAACATAAAAGTTAGGTCAGGACAAGGGTAGCCATTTGAAATATCAAAAAAAAAAAAAAATCAATGGAGGAAAGGAGTTTGGATCCAGCAGTGCTGATCACGTCTTGGATTGATTTGTAGTGTTCAAGTATAATCTGCTTTTGCACCCTATTTTTTAATCTCCAGTAGGATACATTTCATATCATTGGTGCCTTTTAGTGCTGGTAGTATGGTGTTAGCTACATTTCTTGAGTTCTTAGTGTTTACTCCTCCAATTTTCACCCCAGAATAATGTGCACTAAACACACAGCAGCAGTACCATCACTCTCACAAAGTAGCAGTTCTGAAGAAATAAACCTTTTAAAACTGTTCTCCAACAAAGGGGATTACAAAGACCCATGTTTTCCAGCCAAAGTCAAAAATCTCTAGCTCTCTCATGCTGGATACGGATGTGCAGATAAAGCACCCTCACCTCCCCCTACTGTTATTTGAGAGAATAACATCAAAGCAAAGGTGCAGGTAGTGTACACCTTCCTATGTGTCATTTTGTGGCAATGCACACCTGAGCCAGAGATAGGAATCCCAGGCATTATGACTGCTAGAAGGGGGTTCTCTGTTGGCCTTTTTAATGTCAGAACCCACTGAATATGTTACAGGATTGTCACCTCAGACTGCAATTCCTACAGTTCTATTTGGGTGGGTGTGAATTAACCAACTGCACTGAGTACAGAATGAGATGATCAGGAGGACGCCTAATGGCATCAAATAGACTGCAGCCCTAGTGCTGTGCCAGAAAAGAGGGAAGCAGCTGGTAAAAAGGGCATGATGGGCTGCTTTTCTTGAAAACACGTATGGTTTCCAGAAAACAGGGCAAACCAAACTACACCAAAATCAGATAGTGAGTTATATGCTGTTTGAGTGCCCTCTCAGTAACTAGAATAAATTCTGGGGCTCAAACAAAACATTTTAATTTAGAGAGACTCCACAAAATGGCTAGACATTTTTCTCTATGTTGGAATCGTTTCTTTCAAGTTCATTTAATTCACAACTTAAATACGCTATGGGATGTTTCACAGCTTCATATTCCTGTAAAAAAATGTCTCCCAGAACTAAGTCTGAGGCATCTGCAGCAATGTGAAACTACTAAAATATTGTGTTTCTGCACAACTAGAGACAGTGATTATGCAGTTAGAAATTAAAAGATCTCAATTACAGCTAAGGGGAAAAGAATTAACAAAAAAAAGAGAGAGAACAGAAGAATAAAGACAGAGAAATTCAATTACTTCAGCTTGGAAATCACAGAGAATAGAAAGCAAGGGAAATACAAGTGAAGGAGAAAAAAAACTAAGTTTATGACAATAAAACATCCTAACAAAAGAGAAAAATAGTAGGGACATGAAATGTAGTGAATAAAGGTTG